>NC_057808.1:103621087-103789822 GCF_018294505.1 Triticum aestivum | reverse complement strand
TTGACTTTCTCTCGCCCTAATATTTTCCAAGTCCCAGAATCTTATCAGTATCTTGCTCTGTTCCCGATGCGATAACTTTGTGCATGTAGCTCCGATTCGCGCGTATAATATGTCAAATTGTTCGTCTCGTGATGCTCTTCATTTTGTTCAATTGCACCATGTTCATTAGAGGTCATCTTGATGCCCAGATCTTCATTGGAAGAGGGCTAGTTGCTGTTAATCTCTGGTTCTTATCAGAACTTGGAGATTTGTCATTTTTGTATCATTTATTCTGTGCATCTTTTGAGCATGAGCTGTACATGTGTTTTGAAGTATGCCATGCCATCTTTTCAGTGGTGTAGTCCATGTATTTTTGTGATCTTTGTGGTGACTAGCACAAGCGTGCAAAGTAGGCCCCGTAATATTTCTGATTTCAGGGACTGTTTTCAAGTCTGTCTGCTGTAATTTTGTTGCCATGTAAACTTGATGCTACAGAGAGATGCATGCATATTTCGGAGATGTTCAGTAAGGATGTTTTGTAGCTATAGTTTTAATTGATCCATTCCCGCAATTGTTTGCAATTTTAGAGTACTATAGCATGACTCAATCTTGCTCTACTTATGCTATAAAATATTTCTGGCAGATTCTTAACATGACATGCATTTTTGCCAAGCTTATTGTAGTTGATACATACATGCTATTTAATTGTTCTTGCCATGGATAGCTTCATAAACATGCCATCTTGCTGTAGGTATCCTTGGTTTGTCATAAATTGCTCTGTAGTGAGTGCATCAAGCTCACAAAGAGGCCTACATATTAATATTTCTGCCATGCTCTGTTTTCTGCTAAGTCTGAAACCTGATAACGAAACTTGCTATGTTTACATGCTTGACATCATATCTTCTGGTCCTTTTTGGCTTATGGTCACTAAGAGACTTTTGTTATGTGCATTTATTAGAACACTACCATGCCTTGTTTTTCTATGTTAAGTTTCTGTAGCATGTCGATTTCGTGCTCTGAACATTGCTACCTGATGATGATTTCTGCCATGTCCAGTTTTTCACCAAGTCTGTGAACCTGTAATCTTTTGCACTTTTGCCATGCTTGTTTGAGCTTGATATGTTGTGATCTAGCCATAGCTCAGTGTTCATCTTTTGTCAAGCATCTCCTGTAGATTACTACCATGTGCTTTGTTGCTATGTTGGGGTGCTGTAGCATTGTTACTTGTTGTATTTTAAGTGCTATCTTGCTGTTTATTGCAGATTAGTGTCTTTCTTGTTTTGCTTGTCATTTGCAAACCGTGCATCCGATTCCGGTGATCTTTATATCGATTTCGACCGAAATCATCTCACCTTTCCAGTGGCATGCTTGGTTTGCCAAGTTACTGTCATGTTCATCATTTTCCTTCCGGAGCACGCATACGCATCGCATATCATATCTTGCATATCATACATGTCTTGCATCATGTTGCTTGCGCATTTCTCGTTGTTGATTGTGGTTCCGTTTGTTTGTGTTATTGTCTTGGGTAGAGCCGGGAGACGAGTTCGTGAACGAGGAACCTGTCGAGTACGCTTACGAGGATCAAGCTTTCGACAACTCTGAGAATCTTGCAGGCAAGATGACCACCCCTCGAAATCACTTCTATCTTTGCTATGCTAGTTGTTCGCTCTATTGCCATGCTCCGCTACCTATCACTTGCTATATCATGTCTCCTATTTTAGCCTTGTCAGCCCTAACCATCCTTTCCTAGCAAACCGTTGTTTGGCTATGTTACCGCTTTTGCTCCGCCCCTCTTATAGCGTTGCTAGTTGCAGGTGAAGTCGAAGTTTGTTCCATGTCGGAACATGGATATGTTGGGATATCACAATATCTCTTATTTAATTAATGCATCTATATATTTTGGTAAAGGGTGGAAGGCTCGGCCTTATGCCTGGTGTTTTGTTCCACTCTTGCCGCCCTAGTTACTGTTATACCGGGATTATGTTCCTTGAGTTTGCGTTCCTTACGCGGTCGGGTGATTTATGGGACCCCCTTGACAGTTCGCCTTGAATAAAACTCCTCCAGCAAGGCCCAACCTTGGTTTTACCATTTGCGACCTATACCTTTTTCCCCCGGGTTTTCTAGAGCCCGAGGGTCATCTTTATTTTAAACCCCCGGGCCAGTGTTCCTCTGAGTGCTGGTCCAAACTAGAGCCACTTGCAGCGCCACCTTGGGGAAACTCGAGGATTGGTTTTAGCTGTACGTAGTGTTCATCCGGTGTGCCCTGAGAACGAGATATGTGCAGCTCCTATCGGGATTTGTCGGCACATTCGGGCGGCTTTGCTGGTCTTGTTTTACCATTGTCGAGATGTCTTGTAAACCGGGATTCCGAGACTGATCGGGTCTTTCCGGGAGAAGATTTATCCTTCGTTGACCGTGAGAGCTTATGATGGGCTAAGTTGGGACACCCCTGCAGGGTAATATCTTCCGAAAGCCGTGCCCGCGGTTATGAGGCAGATGGGAATTTGTTAATGTCCGGTTGTAGATAACTTGTCACTTGACCCAATTAAAATACACCAAGTGCGTGTGTAGCCGTGATGGTCTCTTCTCGGCGGAGTCCGGGAAGTGAACACGGTCTGTGTTATGTATGACGTAAGTAGGTGTTCAGGACCTCTTCTTGGTCATTGCTAGATGACGACCGCTCCATTTCTTCTCTTCTCGCTCTCGTTTGCGTAAGTTAGCCACCATATATGCTTTTGCCGCTGCAGCTCCACCTCTTTGCACCATTCCCCCCTTTAAGCTTAAATAGTCTTGATCTCGCGGGTGTGAGATTGCTGAGTCCCCGTGACTCACAGATACTTCCAACAACAGTTGCAGGTGCCGACGATGCTAGTGCAGACGATGGCGTCGATCTCAAGTGGGAGTTCGACGAGGAACGTGGTCGTTACTATGTGTCTTTTCCTGATGATCAGTAGTGGAGCCTAGTTGGGACGATCGGGGATCTAGCATTTGGGGTTGTCTTATTTTCATCTGGATTTTGACCGTAGTCGGTCTATATGATTGTATTTTGGATGATGTATGACTGATATTTATGTATTGTGTGAAGTGGCGATTGTAAGCCAACTCTTTATCCCATTCTTGTTCATTACATGGGATTGTGTGAAGATGACCCTTCTTGCGACAAAACCACTATGCGGTTATGCCTCTAAGTCGTGCCTCGACACGTGGGAGATATAGCCGCATCGTGGGCGTTACAAGAAGAGAGGAACGGCGGCTCCGAGATTGGAAGAGGCGCAGAGGGTAAATGAGCACCGCGCCTGCGGTTTTTCCTTTTTATGGGGAAGGCGCGGGCCGCCTCTTTACCATTTACCACGATGTGATGCATGCGGGAAGCAACCGCCACACGCATGACCCCCACGTCACGCGCGACCCCCACATCACGCATTCAACGCGCGTCGTCGAGAAGCGCAGCGAGCGAGGGAGTTACTGCAGTAAAAACTCCGCCGCACGCGCGCCCGCGCACCATTCTGGGCCTGGCCCAATAATGGCCCGCGCTTATATGTGGCCCCGGCCCGGGGACTCCTGTCAGTGTACAAAAGTGGGGGGGCCCTTTTTGTACCCCTTTACTTGTGCACGGGCAGTCAGGGTCGCACCTGCGGCCACACTTAGCAGGGCAGAGGAGGGAAGCAGAAATACAAGACTACCTGAGCAGCACTCCAACCAGGGGCGCAGAAGACGGAGCAACAAGATGGGCTTTCCCCCGGCAAGGATCTTGCCGGGGCGGCCTACGCAGCCCCGGCAAGAGCCTTGCCGGGGCAGCTCATCCAACGCCAGCATAGCAGCCACCCTTGGGCCCGAGAGTTCCGACACTGTGAACAATGTTGGGACCAAGGCTCGGGAAGCGCCTGCATGGTGGCATGCAGATCTTTGTGAAGACAAAGAGCCTACAAAGCCTAGATGAGAACCAGAAGACAAGACTACAACGAGGCTCCTTGCCGTGGATGCCCACGAGGCCCCGGCAGGGCTCCTTGCCGAAGACACCCGCAAGACCCCGGCAAGACTCTTGCCGAGGGCGCTCACAAGGCCCCTGTCAGTGTCAAAACCGGCGGATCTCGGGTAGGGGGTCCCGAACTGTGCGTCTAGGATCGATGGTAACAGGAGATGGGGGACACGATGTTTACCCAGGTTCGGGCCCTCTCTATGGAGGTAATACCCTACTTCCTGCTTGATTGATCTTGATGAATATGAGTATTACAAGAGTTGATCTACCACGAGATCGTAATGGCTAAACCCTAAAAGCCTAGCATGTATGACTATGGTAATGAATGTGTCCTATCCGGACTACGTCCTCCGATTTATATAGGCACCGGGAGGATCTAGGGTTTACATAGAGTCGGTTACATAGGAAGGAATCTTCATAGTTGATCGCCAAGCTTGCCTTCCACGCCAAGGAGAGTCCAATCCGGACACGGGTATAGTCTTCGGTCTTCATGTCTTCACAACCCATCAGTCCGGCCCATGGATAACACGCCGGACGCCCGAGGACCCCTTAGTCCAGGACTCCCTCAGTAGCCCCTGAACCTGGCTTCAATGACGAGGAGTCCGGCGCGCAGATTGTCTTCGGCATTTCAAGGCTGGTTCCCCCTTCCGGACTCCAGTATGGTCTTTGAATGTGATGATAGAATCCGGACCTGTCACACACACCACCCACAACCACAGAGAGAATATATTTTTACACGAGTTCTATCCGCTGACAACTTTTCGCAGCACGACATTACATCTAACTGGCCATAATTCCAAACCGCTTTCATGTTCGACGCCCCACGTCCCAAGACGCGGTTACCATTGGCACGTCTTGTCAAGGCAGAGATCGTGTCCTCTTATCGCGGGATTCTCATCAATGCGGGCATGGGTAACCCAACCGAGTCATTTACACAGCCCTTGGGAATAGGCGAATCTTAAGGCGAGTGAGGAGGCGTTTAATATTCGCTGCCTTTATAAGGGGATAAGGATTCCCTCTTCCTCTCTCACACCCTCTCTCTGTCTCCGCCTTTCCAATCTCGAGCTCCAGCGCCCAAGTTCTCATCTCCTTTCCACTCAAAGGACCATGTCCGGATCCGGAGGTCAGGGCAAGTGGATGGTCTCCTCCGTCAAGGAGGAGGACATTACTGAGCTTCGGGCGGCCGGATATTTGGTGAAAGAGATCGCTCACCGCCTGCCGACCGAGGGACAAGTCATCGCCACACCGAAGCCCACCGAGAGGGTAGTGTTTATCCCCCATTTCTTCCGCGGGCTAGGGTTTCCACTCCACCCTTTCGTTCGCGGGCTGATGTATTATTACGGGATAGATTTCCATGATCTGTCCCCGAATTCCTTCCTCAACATCTCGGCGTTTATCGTCGTGTGTGAGGCCTTCCTCCGCATCCAACCCCATTTCGGGTTGTGGCTTAAAGTCTTCAACGTGAAGCCGAAGGTGGTGGACGGCCAGCACGCGGAGTGCGGTGGAGCCATGGTGAGCAAGCTGTCCAACGTCTCCTGGCCCGAAGGTACTTTTGTGGACATGGTAAAGGAGTGGCAGAAGCAGTGGTTCTACATTAAAGAACCTTGCGGCACCACCTGGGCCGCAGCTGCCGAATTCCGCTCCGGTGCTCCTATGCGACCCTCCTCCTGAGTCGAGAAGAGTCTGGACTGGTGTTCACCTGACGAGCTGATAGCGTTGCAGACGTGCGTTCAAAGCATGGTAACCAAGAACGTCAAGCTTGTTGATGTGATCCAGGTGATGCTAGTTCGCCGGATCCTTCCATGCCAGCGTCGAAGCTGCCCTCTGTGTGAGTTCAATCCGAAGAAGCACCAGACCCTGGTGAGGCTCTTCGAGACTACACACGAAGGTGCATGGAGGTTGCTCTTTAAGGGCAACAAGAAACCGCCGGCCGTAGATTCAGATCGCGGGCACGACGCTAAACACCTCGCTAGCGAGGTATGTCATTTTTAATGCATTCTCCACTTGTTTGTTTCAAAGATGACGCCTGAGCTTTTATTGTTGCTTTTTCAGGACTGGATGGAGAGGGCAAAGCGGATCCAGTGTCCGGCTTCGCTACTTGAAGAACCGGTCATCCCGCGTCCGCGAAGATGCTGCTGCCGGCACCATATAAGGCGCCGGAGAAGAAGGCCAAGGGGGTCAAGAGTGGCCCCCGTCGCAAGGGCACTTCGGACGTGACATCCGAAGACGACGAAGCTCATTCCTCTGTCCCTGAGGACAATGACGAGGAAGAGGAGGAGGAACAGGAAAACAACCCTCCCCCTGAGGAGAGGAGGAAGAAGAGGGCGGCTTCGGCGCATCTGGAGGCGGAAACGCCCAAGAAGGGGAAGGGCGTCCCAGTGGTCAATACCGCGTGGGATGTTGACAGCAGTCCGTAACGACGCCCCCGCACTAAGCCCCAGGCCGTATCGTAAGTGACATGGCTCGCTCATGCGCACATCCGGCCCTTTCTCTTCATTATTTTGACATAGCTAACTGTGCTATTGCAGTCCGGCCCGCGACCTTATCCAGCGATCCTCATCTGGAGGTTCGTTGGCTCTGTCAGAGCTGGCGAGCATGTCGCCACTGCCTGCTTATTCCCACGGGGCCGGGGACGACACCGAAGTGTTGTCCCGGAGGATCGCTCCGAACCGGGGAGGAGCCCAGGACGCTGTCCGGGAGGCGCCACAAGGCGAGACCTCCACTGCCGGACACATGGGGGAGCCGATCCCCATGGAGATTGGCGAAGAGGGCCGCATCCAGTTCGGCCCTCAGCCGAATACGATTCCGGAGACTCATATGGCTCCGGAGTCGGGCGAGCAGCCCCCTTTGAAGGAGGGGGGTGCACCGCTTGCACCGGTGGCCCCTGTCCATCCAGGGGCGCCGGGTAACCTGATGGAGGCGCCAAGGCGCCTCCGTCGTGGACGAGCACCGTATCCTTATGGGTGTGGTGATCGAGAAGGTTCAGTCTGCCAAGAGTGGACTGGATGAAGCCTGCAGCAACCTAATGACAGGTTTCGAGGTAAGAAAAAGAAAAACCCCGTGTAGACAGTAGCCCCTGAGACACTGTCCGGTGTTCGGTGAGAAGAACCGGACAGAGGATCAATCCTTTGTTATAGGGGACTAACTTAATATTTATCAATGAGCAGACGTCATTGTTAATCGCAACCTCGCATGCTGCCGAAGTCTCTGAACTGAAGCAGAGGCTGGAGCGGACCGAGAACGAGCTCAGCGAGGTTAAAATTCGGCTCCAGGAGAAGCAAGGTGAATGAAGACTTGCTATGTGTTCGGAAAGAATAAGCGCTGTATATTGACTGCGGTGTCGTAATATGTGTAGGAGCCGCGACCGAGGTCGAGGCCCTGAGGAAGGCCCTGCGCGAGGCCGAGGAGAAAGCTATCCAGTAGCAAGCCGCCCGTAAGAAGCTCAAGGCCCGGGTCAAAGAAGTCTAGCAGGAGCTCCAGGATGCGGTGAAAAAATGCGAGGCCTTGGAGCATGATGCGTCGGCTCAAGGGGCCGAACTCGCCAAGGCTCGTCGGAGCACGGAGACCGCACGGAGTGAGGCCCATGCCGCCCTCTAGGAGATCCAGGAGGCCAAGAAGATCACGGCGGGTAAGGCATTTAAGATGCAAAGCAAGTATGCGGAGAAGTGGTACCTTTTACTAACCCGGGTTCGGAGTTCCCCAGGGGCTTTTGTGGATTTGCCACGTAGTGTATCAGACGCCGCGGAGTTCTATCGAGCCGAATGAGGGGGTTCTACGGAGAAGCTATTCTGGTCGCAGTATGCGGCGCTGGAGCATCCCGTGTCCTTCACCAATCAGCTGAAACAGCTGGTGGAGCTGAATAGGGTGGATGAACTAGCCATTAAGGATTTGATAATCTGGCTATGGCCAGCCGAAGCTATGCCAGGCAGCTATTTGGGACTCATGAGGCAGATGGTGAACGCCTGTCCTCGGCTGGACGCCGTCAAGCACTCGGCCTGCATTGAAGGTGCGCGCATGGCCTTCGCCCGTTGCAAAATGTGGTGGGCGAAGATGGACGCCGTCGAGGTGACCAAAGGGCCACCGGAGGGAAAGGAGCACCGCACACCCGAACGGTATTTTGTGGATGTCCTGGAGGGGTCTCGCCTTGTGGCAGCACAATGTTCGCAGGACATTGTATTTGAATAAATGTATTCATGTTGCCTTTGCCTTGTATTATGAAAACAAAGCCTGTTTTGTAATGTAATTTTGTAATGCTTTTAATTGTTTCCTCCTGTGCGGCCGTGTTGTATGTAATCTGAGGGTTGGCCAGTCATCGGCTTCTGCCCTCATGTAGGTAGTACGGAGGTGTTCGGGATGGAATCTAAACAATCTTGATCCAATTGTATGGTCCTTGAAGGAGTTGTTTAGTGCAACGAACAAGGCAATCAGACTATACGGCTTAAACGCCCTCACTTAGCCATAGGAGTTTTATAATAAAGCATGGGTGTAGCCCCTGGTTTAAACCAGAGTGCTATCAACATCTGACCGGAAAGTGCCGATCTTTCGCATAATGCGAAAAAATCTCCAACGATTTGTAACCCTCGAACAGCTGACCGGCTCTCACCGTATCATGACAGTCAGTTTTTAGCTTTCTCTACTGAGGCACTCATCTGGTCAAGGCCAGGGCACAATCGCAGTAGTTCTTCCTTTACTACCCTAGCCGATTTAGCGGAACGTAGGGTAGCAAGCACAGGAGCCGGGCAACCCAACTATGGACCAAAGACATGATTCGGAGCCAATGCATATAATGCTAAATTCGGGGTGCCGAACTTCTCTATAAGAAGTGTTTGGACTTTGCTGCCGTGTTATGGGGCGATGAGGAGCCCCTGGCAAATATGAGACGTACCAGAGTGTACGGTTGCTAGGAAATAAGTAATTGAAAGGAAAACAGAAGGAGAACGGAGATGGTATCTGGGGCCCTTGAACTTGGACCATGAACTGTTCCCATTATAGTTGGATTAATGCATCAAAGCGCATCATTACAAAGTAATGCCATAAGAAACCGGCTATTTGACATGCCACAACTGAAGGCGAGCTGCGTGTGGGTCCTGAAAACAGATGGAGTAATCGTTGGATTGGCCTCTAGGGATGCCCCTGTGCGCCTATGCTCCATGTCGATCCGGTGTATTTGTCCTTTGACAGGACCATAAATCAGGCCGTAGAAAGAGGCCCGCATAAGAGAAACCTGCAAAAGAGGGAAAAGGAAATGGTAAAGTTATATGTGTGTCCAGGATCGGTCTAGCCGAACTGTAGGTCCCGGGCTAGCTTGTGCCTCCATCGATGTCCATGGAATTTTGAGTGCGTAATTATGTACGCGCGGTACGAATGCCACTACTTCCTCAGGACTGGGACAGAGGCCGAATTGCTAATCGAGCTCTTGACGAGCCACGCTGTCCTGTTGCAGTGTAGTCCGGAACGTCTTAATGATGTCCAGGGGCTCGGCAGCCGTACTATGGTGCTGCTTGAGAAGGCTGCTCTGTACCTCTGCTGCTAGGGCGGCGGTGTGCTCCTCTGTTCGGAGGGAGCGTTCCGTATTGCCATTAACTGTTATGACGCCGCGTGGACTGGGCATCTTGAGCTTGAGATAAGCATAGTGTGGCACTGCGTTGAATCTAGCAAACGCGGTTCGTCCGAGCAGTGCATGGTAGCCGCTACGGAAGGGGACGATATCGAAGACTAACTCTTCGCTTCGGAAGTTGTCCCGAGAACGGAAGACCACCTCCAGCGTGATTGAGCCCGTACAGCGGGCCTCTACACCTGGTATGAATCCTTTAAAGGTAGTCTTTGTTGGTTTGATTTTGTGACACCCAAAATTTCATTTGGATTTTTCAAAAAATTTATTTGACTTAAGGGAGGTGATTTAAGTTTTTCCTTCAAAAGAACCCTCCCTTTCAAAATAATTTTTATGGCAAGAGTTTTATTTGGTTTCACCCAAGACTTGATTTTGGTCTTGGAGATTCTTTCTTTTTATTTGGACTCAAACCAAAATACTTCTCTCTTGGAAAAATGTCTTTTGACAATTTCTTGAAAAGCCCTATAGCTTTTGGAATGATCTTTTCCCACCTTCAACAAATCTCCCTTATCATGACCTATGTACAAATCCTCTTCCATAAACCATTCCCCATCTTTGGATCATGATTTACTTCAAATCTAGCAAGTTGAACCTCTCCATATATTTATTTTTCACTTATTTCTTATCAAAAACAATTTCTGCCTTATATCTTGATCCTTGGAGATTTACAAAGGAGCTACCATTTCTGTTTTGATTTTTGCCCTCAAACCAATTTCCCTTCCTAGTCCTTTGAGCCCTCAACCAAGATCCATGAAGATCCACTGGTCTTCAGTTCAAATTTTTCAAACCAGACTTGCTGCAAGTTTGGACCAGATTTGCCAAATTTGATGAAATTCATTCAAATCCTTCTCCAAAAATTGTGAGAAAAATCAGGCAGCCTCTGGGTGCATTGAGAGGTCACCTCACCAAGTTCCAGCTCCAGGAAATTTTTTTTGCTTGCCAAATCATTTCATCGAACACCTACTGGGCACTGTTGCTATCAAGTTCAGTCAAGTTCAGTTAACAGTGGCTGAAACCACTGTCGTTTTCTTCAGTGTTCGATCTCAATCTCGCCAGTGCCCCGGTGTCGCCTTGCTCCCCGTCCCCTCCCCCTTGTTCCTGCGCCGCACGATCCCCTGGAACCTTGCGGACGTCGGCGACGAGCAGGAGGAGGTGCGCCGCCCCGTGACCGACGCCAGCGGCGGCTTTGCGGCCGCCAGAGAGAGGCGCAGCGCAGACGGCGCCACCCAGCGCCGCCCAAGCCACCGGAGATCGCCGCGTGGTCTTCCACTCCCCAGTGCGCGCTGCCACCCTTGTCATGAACCGCTGGGCGCGGAGCGCGCTCTCTGCCACCGTCGTGCCCGTGCGGCCACCCCACCGTGGACCGGCGCCATTACGCCATGCCCGACCGAGTTTAGCAGTGGAACGGGACCAGTAACTCCCACTGATGCTGCCTGGCCACCTAAACCCCCTGCCAATCCACTGCCTCGCCATAATTGCTCGCCGGAGATTCTCCGTTCACGGCCACCCCCTTGAGCCGCCTATAAATAGAGGCCCCGAGCTCCAGCTAGTACCCACACCACCTCTGCACTCCACCAAGACCCTGCCTAGCCACTGGAAGAGCCCCGAGGAAGTCTCCTTCCTCAACTCCGGCCGCCGCGACCCGCCACGGGATCCAGCTCGATTCGCTCCCGTGCGTGCACCTCTGCCTCCCATCTCTTGCCAGTAGCTCTCTAGTGCATCCCTCCTTCTGACCCGTGCTTCAATTCGAAGTTTGCAGCACACCACCGGAGTTCCCCACCATCGCCCGAGCCGCCGTCCGCCGGAGAAAGTGTCGCCGTCGACGTGGTGCTCCCCGACGCCCAAGTCCACCACCCACCAACGCGGAAGGACACGCTGAAGCTCTTGGTACACTCCGATCTCCCTGTCTCGCCGTGGTTCGACGCCGGCGACCACCGCAGTCTTCGGGCGCCGGCGAACTTTTTAAACCTGACATGTGGACCCCCCTGTCAGCCTCTATTCTCTTCTCCCTCGAAACGTTTTCTGTTGGCGCCTTCGGGCAAATACGTTTTCTCTTTGGGCTTGCGCGTTTCTATTCGAACCATTTTCTGTTTTCTCAGTTAAACCCCTGGAACTTTTCTGTTTCATTACAGATGAGTCCCTGGACAGAAACCCCTATAACTTTTTAATAAAAAGTGATTTTTGAGTGATTCTTTTTCTGGCAGTCTTATAATTTTGTCTAGTTTTTTATGGGATTTATTCGGAAAAAAATTGGAACAACTTTTATGCACGCGTTGGTTTTCACGTTAGTATGCATTTTTTCGCTATACCGTAGGTTCCGGGAGAGGTGAAGGAGCCGCGAACTTCGCCGAGCTAGACTCCGACTTCTCCGAACTAGGCAAGCATGTTTGAACCTTTGATATGATGGGTGTTTTGCATGTTTGCTTGAATGGTTTGTGCATGGCATATGAGCATCGGTGAGCATCTTGTTGCATGTAAGGCAACTACCCGTGTGCTCCAAAGTTACTGTGATCTCTGATGAGAGATGGCCTAGTCATGTGGTGACATGAAAGGCAGTAAGGTGGTATTGTTGTAGCATGCCAGCCTTACGATATCCAATAAATTCCGACGTTAACGTGAACTGAGTCACGTTATCGTTCTTCCCCTTTCCGTGCCGCCACATGTTTTCTGCCAAGAATGCGGTATAGTAAGTTGGTAACCTCTTCCCGTGTACATACCAAATAGAGGGGCCGGGATGAGGGTTCCATGGCCCTGGATTAAAGCCAGTCATCCGGTCAGGGGGCATGGGTGTTTCCGGTTGGGACCGAGAGGGGGGCACCCCTTAGAGCGCGCGTATATAAATTTGATCCCATGCTACGCGAGGTTGTAGCCTCCCCGTCTCAAGGTTTTTCTTGAACGTTGCCGAGGGTGATTCCTGGCTTCGGAATGTTGAATGGGTATGTACTGGTTAGATGTGTTTCTTCCAAAACACCGTAAACGGAACTAGTCCCCGTGACTACTGAAATCCGTTGGCTGTGGTTAAAGTACAAACTCTGCAGAGTCAAATCCTTCCGAGTCATCGTATTCATGGTCCAGTAACGTGATCAGCGTATCCATGTCTATGTCGTAGCCGCGTGGTATATTCTTCTTTCCGGTAAGCGAGCATGAGTAGTAAACTTAGCTGAACGTTATTCCTGTGGATGGACTAACCCTGTTGTTTATCTCATGTCTGATTATTCTCTTGATATGATTTAAGATTCATGAGTTACTAAGTTATGAATATAAGCCCTTTATGTCATGTCGCTCAGACGTCCGACTGTGGCATGTTTGTCTCTTACTTTCAATATAAGCCCTTTATGTGATGTCGCTCAGACGTCCGACTGTGGCATGTTTGTCTCTTACTTTCAATATAAGCCCTTTATGTGATGTCGCTCAGACGTCCGACTGTGGCACGCACTGTATTTTATTTTCTATTATAAGCCCTTTATGTGGTGTCGCCCCGACGCCCGACTGCGGCATTATTATTCTTGCAGTTTCCTCTCGAGGAGTCATTCAGACCCTCGTTTGGCACCCAGTATTTATTTTGGGATTTCGGGAGGACTACCGCCCGACTTCTCCGATATTTCCCCATGCATTATTGTCTTATGTCTGAACGCACTTATTATTCTGTTCATATGCTTCATTTTTACATTTGTTATATCTTATGTCCGAACTGTCTTGCGAGTACTTTCATAGTACTCACCTGGCTTATTGATTTGGCCAGATGTTGACGAAGGCGATCTCATGGATGAAGAGTTTGATAGTGAGTCCGACGCCTAGAGGAATCCCAGTCAGTCCCGTGCGATCCTGGATATTGGTCACTTGTATCATATACGCTTCCGCCACCCGCAATAAGTCTCCTAGAGCCTCACTCCGATGCTCGAAGAGCTGTAGTTTTCAGGAGTCATATCACCCACTTCGCGGTGATATTTCCACCACCGTTGTTATCGTGAGTTAGTAGTTATGCCGCCCTATCCGCCGTTATGTATTATCGGCGTGCATGTAATAAATTGTTGAGCAGTCTCCGCTCAACCTTGTATTATATTCAGTACTCCTGGTATTTTTCTTCTGTGACCAAGGTATTGTCTATCAGTGAGAAGGAATTCTTCTCCACTGGTCCGTAAAAGGGATTGGTCTCTCAATAAATATTTTATTGAAAAACCGGTCGTGACAAGCTTGGTACCAGAGCCAGGCTGGCTGTAGGAAGCCACTAGGTGCGATCGCTAATCGGTTATTAGCGTCTTTTGTGCTTTTTCAGCATTTTGCAATTGTAGCTATTTTTTGTTGGTCATCATAAATTTATGACTTGACTACTCAGAATTTTTGCCTACTTTTGTAGATGGCTGGCAGCAACTGCGAGACTCGAGTGTTCACTAACGTGCCCGAGGGGTTTGTCAAACTCCTCGTCTCCATCACCAAGCTCGCGATCGGGCCAGCGACTCGTCCGGAGTTCACGCTCTATCAGCACAAGCTCAGCGACGACGTGTCTATGCACCAGGCCGTGGTGCAATTCAAGGGAGGACGTTCTGCGTCTCGCCACTTCCGTTTTGTGGGAAGGGCCATGCCTACGGAGAGGCATGCCATGCAGATGGCTGCCCGTGAGGCGATAGCTCGCCTTCGGGACATTCTTCCTATGATGAAGACTCGTCGCTACCGCTACCTCCCATGCCATGTGCCATATACTTGTCACTATGAATTCGCCTGCCATAGGGGAGAACGAGATGAAGCCATCGAGATGCTTGTGGAGTACCTCAAGGCTCTGGAAGAATCTTTCGACAACCTCATGGATGATCTTGTGGCTGCCCGCATGGACTTAGTTCGGGGCGGTCCTGCCAGCAGGAAGGAGCTTCTCCACACGGCACCGCCTCTGACATTCGTCTCATCCTCAGCATCTTATGCACCGGCCATTTTGGCCACTGCTCGCCGTCTGCCTACCACTGAGGAGTTCGACCGAGTCATCGCTCCTACTCCAGTCAGAGCTGCACCGCCTGCCACACCCGCTCTGCCGCCTGTCGCCCCCGTACCATCACCGCAGCGCAGTGCTATGCGCCAGGAGCCTGCTAGAGAGGAGGTGGAGGTTGATTCTCCTGCACCGCTGAGTCTTGCCCTCGGCAAGGGAAAGGACATCGTCACCATCTCCGACTGAGAGCGCCGAGTAGCCGCGCGTTATGTCTGCTTGTATGATGTGTTTTATCTGTACGCTAGTTTGTATTAGTGTGTTCGCTGCTTTCCGGAGGAGTATGCTAGTCTAAATAACATGTCAGGATTGTGTACGCACATCCTGAGTGTTGTATCGTGTGTTTGCTTTTCGCGTGTAAGATTTGGGTTAAACAGTTCGCCTCCATGCAAAATCGTTTATGCTTTCTTGAAAAATCTTGAGGTCTTTTAAGTTTTTGCCTTTGCAAGATTTTCCTTGTGCCACACAGTTCTTCTCATGAGTTTTGCAAAATAATACCCCAGGCTGGAAAAATGTCTCGTCCGTGGACTCGTTCCATGCCCAATCAGCCAGAAGAAGCTTATGGAACACATACTAGCAACAACTTCACTCAGGGTCAGTCCAGTCAACAGGACAGCGAAGCAGCCCTGTCTCAAGTATGTCGTCTCTTCGAACAAAGCCAGCAACAGCACCAAGAGATGATGAATCACGTCATCAATATGGGAAACCACCGTGAACCCTATCAACCACATTCCAAGTTATCTGAGTTACAGAAGACTCGCCCTTCAACGTTTGCCCACACCGATAGGCCACAAGAAGCCGATGATTGGCTTCATGACATCGAAAGGAAGCTGATTATTGCTCAGTGTTCAGATCATGAGAAGGTGCTTTATGCACCCCACTACCTTACTGGAGCAGCTGCAGCATGGTGGGAAAACTTCCTACACATGCATCCCAGTGAACACAACATCACCTGGGAAGAGTTCAAGGAAGGCTTTCGTGGGGCACACATCCCCAGGAGCATCATAAAAATCAAGAAGAGAGAGTTTGATGACCTCAAGCAGAGAGGCATGTCAGTGACAGAATACAATGGTCAGTTTACCCAGCTATCTCGTTGTGCCTACGACGAGCATATGACTGAGAACAAGAGGATGGAGAAATTCTTGGATGGCCTGGCACCAGCTCTAAGATGCCAACTGGTGGTACACACTTTCCCGGATTTTAAAACTCTGGTTGACAAGGCCATTACCTTGGAGAATGAGCGCCGTAGTCTGGAAGATCTCCGTAAGCGAAAGAGGGACAAGACGACTCTTGCTCGCAGCAACCGAAGCAAGACTGAGGTTCCAAGGACAGAAGCAAGGAAATCCGCGACTACTGATCTAAGGCCCGTCAGACAGTTCCATTCAAGGGACAAGGACTTCACGTACCGTCCAGGGGTCACTTGCTACGCTTGTGGTGAAGAGGGGCACTATGCCAAACAGTGCTCAAAGCCGAGGAACGCGGCCCCCAAGCCAAACAATGGTGGGAACAATCCAGCCCCCAAGCGCAACAATTTCAACCCCAACAACAACCACAGGAAGGGTCACCTGAACCATGTGACCAGGGAAGAAGCGCAGAATGCCCCAGACATCGTGCTCGGTACGTTCCCTGTCAACACAGTACCTGCCACGGTTTTGTTTGATTCTGGAGCTTCCCATTCGTTCGTTTCGAAGAGTTTTGTTTTGCAACATGGTTTTCCGACACTTCCCTTGGAAAAATCTATGATCACCAAGTCCCCCGGAAATAAGCAGATCGCTCAGAGTTACTACCAAGGAGTGATCATTGAGTTCGAAGGACTAAAGTTCCAAGCTAATCTCATCGTGTTGGAAAATAAAGGACTGGATGTCATTTTAGGGATGGACTGGTTGACCACCAACAAGGGATTTATTGACTGTTTCAATCGGACTGTGATCCTCACTCATCATCACGGCAAGACAATAAAGGTCACAGCTCAAGAAAGACCACGGTCACGGCAACCAAAGCTGAACAAAGTGGACATGTCAGAACTGAGAAAAGTTCCAGTGGTATGCGAGTTTCCTGACGTGTTTCCTGAAGAACTACCAGGCATGCCACCAGACCGAGAAATAGAATTCAGCATCGAACTAGCACCTGGCACCGCTCCCATCTATAAGAAACCTTATAGAATGGCACCCTCAGAATTGGTAGAGTTGAAGAAGCAGATAAAGGAATTATTGGACAAAGGCTTTATTCGAGCCAGCTCCTCACCATGGGGTTCGCCAGTTTTATTCGCCAAGAAAAAGGATGGGACACTGAGACTGTGTATAGACTATCGAGCTCTCAATATGGTCACCATCAAAAACAAATATCCGATGCCACGGATAAATGATTTGTTTGACCAGCTCGCACAAGCCAAGGTGTTCTCAAAAATTGATTTGAGATCGGGATATCATCAATTGAAAGTACGGATAGAAGATATCCCTAAAACAGCATTCACCTCCAGATACGGATTATATGAGTTCACAGTGATGCCTTTTGGACTAACGAACGCCCCCGCATACTTCGTCCACCTCATGAACAAAGTGTTCATGAAATTCATGGACAAATTTGTTGTGGTGTTCATTGACGATATTCTGGTATATTCAAGGACACCAGAAGAGCATGCTGAGCATCTCAGAATTGTTTTGGGAGAATTAAGGAAACATCAATTGTACGCCAAATTTAGCAAGTGTGAGTTTTGGCTAAGGCAAGTTGGTTTCCTAGGCCATATATTGAACCAAGAAGGCGTGGCCGTAGACCCAGAAAAAGTCAAAGCCATACTTGACTGGAAGCCACCCGCCAATGTTACAGATGTGCGGAGTTTCCTGGGAATGGCCGGATATTACAGAAGATTTATTGAAGGATTCTCCACTGTGGCAAAACCAATAACACAGTTGCTCAAGAAAGACAAGAAATTTGTATGGACGGAAGCATGCGAGAGAAGCTTCCAAGAACTTAAGAAGAAGCTAACAACCACACCAGTATTAACCGTGCCAGACATACACAAGAGTTTTGAAGTATATTGTGACGCGTCCCGAAAAGGCCTCGGATGTGTACTAATGCAGGATGGCAAAGTTGTCGCGTATGCCTCCAGGCAGCTGCGAAAACATGAGGAAAATTACCCAACACATGACTTGGAGCTAGCAGCAGTCATACATGCACTCAAGGAGTGGAGGAACTTTCTGTTGGGAAATCGCTGTGAAATATATACGGACCATAAGAGCCTCAAATATATTTTCACACAGCCAGAGCTAAATTTACGCCAACGACGCTGGTTGGAATTGGTCAAGGACTATCATGACGGCATTCACTACCATCCAGGGAAAGCAAATGTAGTGGCTGATGCCCTTAGTCGAAACCCCAGCCCGGACAACGACGGTCCGCAAAACTTGAGGCCTGAGTTTCAGCAAGAGTTCGTTAGGCTCAACATGGTGTTAGTCTCAGAGGGCACCGTATCAAATCTGGAGATACAACCCACCCTAATGGAGCAAATTAAGAAGGCACAGCAAGGACATCCCAGCATCGAAGGAATAAAGAAGAAAATGAACTTTGGTAAGGCCTCAGAGTTCGTCACAGACAGTGAAGGAATATTATGGTACGGAGACAGACTTTGCGTACCTAACATTGAGGAACTCAAGCAACAAATCCTAACCGAAAGCCACACCGCTCTATACTCGATCCACCCTGGAGGAACCAAAATGTACAAGGACATTCAGGAAAGACTTTGGTGGCACGGTATGAAAAGGGGTATAGCCACATTTATTGCTTGTTGCGATTCATGTCAGCGCATCAAGGCCGAGCATCAAAAGCCAGCAGGGCTACTCCAGCAAAACAGGATACCTGAGTGGAAATGGGATGAGATTGGGATGGACTTCATCGTCGGACTACCTCGATCGCAACGCGGAAATGATGTCATATGGGTCATCAGAGATAGGCTAACCAAGGTAGCCCATTTCATTCCCGTAAAGACGACCTACTCCACACAAAGGCTAGCCAAGCTTTATCTCTCTCGTATAGTCTGTCTGCATGGAGTCCCAAAAACTATAATATCCGACCGAGGCACTCAATTTGTCTCAAAATTTTGGGATCACTTACAACAAGCTCTGGGCACGCAACTAGCATTCAGTACAGCGTACCACCCTCAGACTGATGGACAAACGGAACGCGTAAACCAAATCTTAGAGGACATGCTGAGAGCCTGTGTGCTCACCTATGGATCCAGTTGGGAAGAAAGTTTACCGTATGCCGAGTTTGCTTACAACAACAGTTACCAGGCCAGCCTGCAAATGGCACCCTTCGAAGCATTGTATGGACGGAGGTGTCGTACCCCACTAAATTGGTCAGAGACAGGAGACAGTCGTATCTTCGGCCCGGACATGCTCAAGGAGGCCGAGGAGAAAGTTAAGCAGATCAGGGACAGACTCAAGCAGCGCAGAGCCGACAAAAGAGCTATTACGATCAAAAGCATCATGAGGCCAGCTTTGAACCCGGTGACTCTGTATACCTACGAGTGTCACCTATGAGGGGCCTGCAACGGTTCAAAATTAAGGGGAAGCTAGCCCCGAGATTTATTGGACCATTCTGTATAGTTGCACGAAGAGGCACGGTAGCCTACCAACTAGACCTACCCAAGGAGCTGTCAGACGTCCACGATGTGTTCCACGTCTCACAATTAAGGAAATGTATGAGTAACCCGGAAAAGCACGTGTCAGATGAAAGCATTGATGTGCAACCAGATCTCACCTACAGAGAGCGGCCAGTAAAGATTTTGGAAGAGTCTGAACGGAGGCCCCGACAGAAAACAACTAAATTTTTCAAAGTTCAGTGGAGCAACCACACTGAGGATGAAGCGACATGGGAAAGGGAAGATTTTCTTCAGGCAGAGTATCCATATCTATTTGAGGATCAGCAGTAATCTCGAGGACGAGATTTTTCCTAAGGGGGTAGGTGTTGTGACACCCAAAATTTCATTTGGATTTTTCAAAAAAATTATTTGACTTAAGGGAGGTGATTTAAGTTTTTCCTTCAAAAGAACCCTCCCTTTCAAAATAATTTTTATGGGAAGAGTTTTATTTGGTTTCACCCAACACTTGATTTTGGTCTTGGAGATTCTTTCTTTTTATTTGGACTCAAACCAAAATACTTCTCTCTTGGAAAAATGTCTTTTGACAATTTCTTGAAAAGCCCTATAGCTTTTGGAATGATCTTTTCCCACTTTCAACAAATCTCCCTTATCATGACCTATGTACAAATCCTCTTCCATAAACCTTTCCCCATCTTTGGATCATGATTTACTTCAAATCCAGCAAGTTGAACCTCTCCATATATTTATTTTTCACTTATTTCTTATCAAAAACAATTTCTGCCTTATATCTTGATCCTTGGAGATTTACAAAGGAGCTACCATTTCTGTTTTGATTTTTGCCCTCAAACCAATTTCCCTTCCTAGTCCTTTGAGCCCTCACCCAAGATCCATGAAGGTCCACTGGTCTTCAGTTCAAATTTTTCAAACTAGACTTGCTGCAAGTTTGGACCAGATTTGCCAAATTTGATGAAATTCATTCAAATCCTTCTCCAAAAATTCTGAGAAAAATCAGGCAGCCTCTGGGTGCATTGAGAGGTCACCTCACCAAGTCCCAGCTTCAGGAAAAAATTTCTGCTTGCCAAATCATTTCATCGAACACCTACTGGGCACTGTTGCTATCAAGTTCAGTCAAGTTCAGTTAACAGTGGCTGAAACCACTGTCGTTTTCTTCAGTGTTCGATCTCAATCTCGCCAGTGCCCCGGTGTCGCCTTGCTCCCCGTCCCCTCCCCCTTGTTCCTGCGCCGCACAATCCCCTGGAACCTTGCGGACATCGGCGATGAGCAGGAGGATGTGCGCCGCCCCATGACCGATGCCAGCGGCGGCTTTGCGGCCGCCAGACAGAGGCGCAGGCAGACGGCGCCACCCAGCGCCGCCCAAGCCACCGGAGATCGCCGCGTGGTCTTCCACTCCCCAATGCGCGCTGCCACCCTCGTCGTGAACTGCTGGGCGCGGAGCGTGCTCTCTGCCACCGTCGTGCCCGTGCGGCCACCCCACCGTGGACCGGCGCCATTACGCCATGCCCGACCGAGTTTAGCAGTGGAACGGGACCAGTAACTCCCACTGATGCTGCCTGTCCACCTAAACCCCCTGCCAATCCACTGCCTCGCCGTAATTGCTCGCCGGAGATTCTCCGTTCACGGCCACCCCCTTGAGCCGCCTATAAATAGAGGCCCCGAGCTCCAGCTAGTACCCACACCACCTCTGCACTCCACCAAGACCCTGCCTAGCCACTGGAAGAGCCCCGAGGAAGTCTCCTTCCTCAACTCCGGCCGCCGCGACCCGCCACGGGATCCAGCTCGATTCGCTCCCGTGCGTGCACCTCTGCCTCCCATCTCTTGCCAGTAGCTCTCTAATGCATCCCTCCTTCTGACCCGCGCTTCAATTCGAAGTTTGCAGCACACCACTGGAGTTCCCCACCATCGCCCGAGCCGCCGTCCGCCGGAGAAAGTGTCGCCGTCGACGTGGTGCTCCCCGACGCCCAAGTCCACCACCCACCGACGCGGAAGGACACGCTGAAGCTCTTGGTACACTCCGATCTCCCTGTCTCGCCGTGGTTCGACGCCGGCGACCACCGCAGTCTTCGGGCGCCGGCGAACTTTTTAAACCTGACATGTGGACCCCCCCTGTCAGCCTCTATTCTCTTCTCCCTCGAAACATTTTCTGTTGGCGCCTTCGGGCAAATACGTTTTCTCTTTGGGCTTGCGCGTTTCTATTCGAACCGTTTTCTGTTTTCTCAGTTAAACCCCTAGAACTTTTCTGTTTCATTACAGATGAGTCCCTGGACAGAAACCCCTATAACTTTTTAATAAAAAGTGATTTTTGAGTGATTCTTTTTCTGACAGTCTTATAATTTTGTCTAGTTTTTTATGGGATTTATTTGGAAAAAATTTGGAACAACTTTTATGCACGCCTTGGTTTTCACATTAGTATGCATTTTTTCGATATACCGTAGGTCCCGGGAGAGGTGACGGAGCCGCGAACTTCGCCGAGCTAGACTCCGACTTCTCCGAACCAGGCAAGCATGTTTGAACCTTTGATATGACGGGTGTTTTGCATGTTTGCTTGAATGGTTTGTGCATGGCATATGAGCATCGGTGAGCATCTCGTTGCATGTAAGGCAACTACCCGTGTGCTCCAAAGTTACTGTGATCTCTGATGAGAGATGGCCTAGTCATGTGGTGACATGAAAGGCAGTAAGGTGGTATTGTTGTAGCATGCCAGCCTTACGATATCCGATAAATTCCGACGTTAACGTGAACTGAGTCACGTTATCGTTCTTCCCCTTTCCGTGCCGCCACATGTTTTCTGCCAAGAATGCGGTATAGTAAGTTGGTAACCTCTTTCCGTGTACATACCAAATAGAGGGGCCGGGATGAGGGTTCCATGGCCCTGGATTAAAGCCAGTCATCCGGTCAGGGGGCATGGGTGTTTCCGGTTGGGACCGAGAGGGGGGCACCCCTTAGAGCACGCGTATATAAATTTAATCCCATGCTACGCGAGGTTGTAGCCTCCCCGTCTCAAGGTTTTTCTTGAACGTTGCCGAGGGTGATTCCTGGCTTCGGAATGTTGAATGGGTGTGTACTGGTTAGATGTGTTTCTTCCAAAACACCGTAAACGGAACTAGTCCCCGTGACTACTGAAATCCGTTGGCTGTGATTAAAGTACAAACTCTGCAGAGTCAAATCCTTCCGAGTCATCGTATCCATGGTCCAGTAACGTGATCGTCGTATCCATGTCTATGTCGTAGCCTCATGGTATATTCTTCTTTCCGGTAAGCGAGCATGAGTAGTAAACTTAGCTGAACGTTATTCCTGTGGATGGACTAACCCTGTTGTTTATCTCATGTCTGATTATTCTCTTGATATGATTTAAGATTCATGAGTTACTAAGTTATGAATATAAGCCCTTTATGTGATGTCGCTCAGACGTCCGACTGTGGCATGTTTGTCTCTTACTTTCAATATAAGCCCTTTATGTGATGTCGCTCAGACGTCCGACTGTGGCATGTTTATCTCTTACATTCAATATAAGCCCTTTATGTGATGTTGCTCAGACGTCCGACTGTGGCACGCACTGTATTTTATTTTCTGTTATAAGCCCTTTATGTGGTGTCGCCCCGACGCCCGACTGCGGCATTATTATTCTTGCAGTTTCCTCTCGAGGAGTCATTCAGACCCTCGTTTGGCACCCAGTATTTATTTTGGGATTTCGGGAGGACTACCGCCCGACTTCTCCGATATTTCCCCATGCATTATTGTCTCTATGTCTAAACGCACTTATTATTCTGTTCATATGCTTCATGTTTACATTTGTTATATCTTATGTCCGAACTGTCTTGCGAGTACTTTCATAGTACTCACCTGGCTTGTTGATTTGGCTAGATGTTGACGAAGGCGATCTCATGGATGAAGAGTTTGATAGTGAATCCGACGCCTAGAGGAATCCCAGTCAGTCCCGTGCGATCCTGGATATTGGTCACTTGTATCATATACGCTTCCGCCACCCGCAATAAGTCTCCTCGAGCCTCACTCCGACGCTCGAAGAGCTGTAGTTTTCAGGAGTCATATCACCCACTTCGCGGTGATATTTCCACCACCGTTGTTATCGTGAGTTAGTAGTTATGCCACCCTATCCGCCGTTAAGTTTTATCGGCGTGCATGTAATAAATTGTTGAGCAGTCTTCGCTCAACCTTGTATTATATTCAGTACTCCTGGTATTTTTCTTCTGTGACCAAGGTATTGTCTATCAGTGAGAAGGAATTCTTCTCCACTGGTCCATAAAAGGGATTGGTCTCTCAATAAATATTTTATTGAAAAACCGGTCGTGACAGATTCGTGAGGGGTTAATGCCCATCTTCCGCACTGTGTCCTGATAAAGCAGGTTGAGGCTGCTACCACCGTCCATTAGGACTCGTGTTAGGTGAAACCCGTCAATAATTGGGTCGAGCACTAGTGCGGCTGAACCGCCATGGCGGATACTAGTTGGGTGATCTCGACGATCGAAGGTGATCGGGAACGACGACCACGGATTAAATTTTGGGGCGACTGGCTCTACCGCGTAGACGTCCCTAAGTGCTCGCTTGCGCTCCCTTTTGGGGATGTGTCTAGCGTATATCATGTTCACCGTTTTGACTTGAGGGGGAAATTTCTTCTGTCCCCCAGTGTTCGGCTGCCGGGGCTCTTCGTCCTCGTCCTCACTTTGTGATCCCTTTTCTTTGTTTTCGGCATTTAACTTGCCAACCTATTTGAAAACCCAACAGTCTCTGTTGGTGTGATTTGCTTGTTTGTCTGGGGTGCCGTGTATCTGGCATGGACGGTCGAGTATGCGGTCCAGGCTGGAAGGTCCTTCATTGTTTCTTTTGTAGGGCTTCTTCCGTTGGCCGGACTTGGAGCCACTGAATCCGGCGTTAACTATGGTGTCATCGGTGTTGTCGCCATTGCTTTGGCCTTTGTGTCTATTGCGCCGGAGCTTGCCGGTGCTGTTCTTGGCCTTGGTGGGGCCTACCTCGCTGGCTGTATTTTTACTACGAGCCAGCCAGCTATCCTCACCAGTGCAAAAGCGGGTCATGAGTGCCGTAAGGGCTGCCATGGACTTCGGCTTTTCTTGGCTAAGGTGGCGTGCTAGCCATTCGGCACGGATGATGTGCTTAAAGGCCGCTAGGGCTTCGGCATCCGGATAGTCAACGATCTGGTTCTTTTTGGTTAGGAACCTAGTCCAGAATTTTCTGGATGATTCTCCAGGTTGTTGAACTATGTGGCTTAAGTCACCGGCATCGGGTGGCCGGACATATGTACCTTGGAAGTTGTCAAGCAAGGCTTCTTCCAAGTCCTCCCAGCTGCCGATGGAGTTTTCAGGCAGGCTATTTAGCCAGTGTCGAGCTGGCCCTTTGAGCTTTAGTGGGAGGTATTTGATGGCGTGGAGGTCGTCTCCACGGGCCATGTGGATGTGGAGAATAAAGTCCTCAATCCATACTGTGGGATCGGTTGTTCCGTCGTATGATTCAATGTTGACGGGCTTGAACCCCTCGGGGAATTCGTGATCCAGTACCTCATCTGTGAAGCAGAGAGGGTGTGCGGAGCCTCTATATCGGGCCGCGTCATGGCGCATTTCCGATGAAGTCCGTCTGCGGTCATCGGCCCGGGCGTGACTAGGTTTGTCACGTCCGAATAGGTAGCCATCGTCTCGAGTAGGTAAGCGTTCTCGCGATCCATAGATCGATCTGGTGTGTCCTGCTCTACTGTCCAATTCCTGCGAAGGTCGTATGTATGGTCCCGAGCTGGTCTGTCCCTGTGTTTACAAGGCGGTGGGGCGGGGTGTTGTTCGGCCTGAGTTGTCGTTTTATCCCGACCTCGGGGTGGTCGGTCCACCGCACTGTCCCGACCTCGTGGTGCTCGTTCCACATTACGCGGGGATCTGGTGCCTCGTTGTCGAACTGAGGTAGCAGTCTGCGCTTTGGGTAACTCTTGGTTGGGCGCTTCAGGCCGTATTCTTCGGCTGCCAGGACATCAGTCCACCTATCAATGAGCATGTCTTGATCAGCTTGGAGCTGCTGCTACTTCTTCTTCAGGCTTCTTGCAGTGGCTATTAGCTGGCACTTGAAGCGCTCCTACTCGAGGGGTGCCTCAGGCACGATGAAGTCCTCATTGCCGAGGCTCTCATCATCCTCGGAGACTAGACGATAACTATCATCATCCGGGTCATTGGGCAAGGCCTGTTTATCAGGGTCATCCTGCCCGTTGTCTTGTTCCTCCTGTTCGGATGCAGCTCCAACAGGGTCTTCATTGTTTTCGGTGTCGTCCGGAGTACTATTTTCTCCGGTGCCGGTGTTGCCATCTTTTGAGCGACGAGGTTTAGAACGGCGTTTAGGGCGCCGGCGCTTGGACTGCGTCTCAGAGGGTTTATTCGCATCTGGCTCTTCTTTGTCGTCGCTGGATCCTTTAGGTGTATCAACCATGTACACGTCGTACGAAGAGGTGGCCGTCCAACGTCCAGTGAATGGCGAGTCTTGACCCTGCTCCTTGTCGGCATCGTCGTCCATACCGTCGATGTCTTCGGAGCCATAATCGAGCTCGTCGGTTAAGTCCTCGACGGTAGCTATGAAGTGGGTGGCGGGTGGGAAGCAAAATTCCCCATCATCAGTCTCTAACTCGAACCGAACATAGTTCGGCTGCGAGTCCTTCTCCAAGGACAAATTCTTTAAAGAGTTCAGCACATCACCCAAAGGTGAGTGCTGGAAAACATCTGCGGCGCCGAATTCGAAGATCGATAACCTATCTAGCTCGGTGTCCGCAGGCGTACACGGTCCGGAACTTATAGCCGGAGATGAGTCCGAAGTTCCGTTGACGCAAATATTGCAGGGTGTTGAGTCCGTGTGCGGCTCCAACGCCGCGGACTCTATGGCTTTGGATGGCACGATCTGCTCTGGTTCTAAGGCCGTTGCAGCAACAGGAACCATCTCCTGGATGTGATCTGATGACAGATTTAAGTCATGTTCATCGGAGCGAGGGGGAGCGATCGCCACGGTTTCAAATCCATTGAAGATCATGTCTCCACGAATATCCGCGACGTAGTTCAGGCTTCCAAATCTGACCTGATGGCCAGGGGCGTAGCTATCAACCTGCTCCAGATGGACAAGCGAGTTGGCCCATAGTACGAAGCCGCCAAGCACAAAAATCTGTCCGGGGAGGAAGGTTCCTCCTTGGACAGCATCATTATCAACGATTGAAGGGGCCATCAAACCTTTTGCCGACGGCACAGTGGAACTCTCAATGAAAGCACCAATGTCGGTGTCAAAACCGGCGGATCTCGGGTAGGGGGTCCCGAACTATGCGTCTAGGATCGATGGTAACAGGAGACGGGGGACACGATGTTTACCCAGGTTCGGGCCCTCTCTATGGAGGTAATACCCTACTTCCTGCTTGATTGATCTTGATGATTATGAGTATTACAAGAGTTGATCTACCACGAGATCGTAATGGCTAAACCCTAAAAGCCTAGCCTGTATGACTATGGTAATGAATGTGTCCTATCCGGACTACGTCCTCCGATTTATATAGGCACCGGGGGGATCTAGGGTTTACATAGTCGGTTACATAGGAAGGAATATTCATAGTTGATCGCCAAGCTTACCTTCCACGCCAAGGAGAGTCCAATCCGGACACGGGTATAGTCTTCGGTCTTCATGTCTTCACAGCCCACCAGTCCGGCCCATGGATAACAGGCCGGACGCCCGAGGACCCCTTAGTCCAGGACTCCCTCAGCCCCGGCAAGACCCTTGCCGGGGATATGCGCAAGACCGCGGCAAGGTCTTGCCGCCCCATCGCCGCCCCAGCTCAGCGGCCGACCCACCAACTAAGGCAAGTACCCACGTGATAGTACGTGGCTCCTAATCCAACTAGTCAAGCACCTGCATGGTGGCATGTAGATCTTCGTGAAGACCCTACCACCACGCCAGCTCAGCAGCCTGCCAGCCTACATGGCGCTGCATGCCTCGTTGGCCTAGACGCGTGTTGGAGCAAGGCAGAGCGGCGATGGACGGGACGGGCCTCGTTACCGCCCCCGATAAAGCAAGTGGACACCTAAGTAGCGCATTCAGTGTGCTTTGTCCTGTAATGAGAGGCGATAAGCTTGTACACTGTACCTACCTTTCCACCTCCTGTGTGCCACTGTGGCGACCCCTTTGACTATAAAAGGAGGCCCGAGGCGTACTGAGGAAGGATTCGGATCTTTTGGACTAGACACGCACCGTAGCTAGTTCAAGAACTCAAGAACACCCATATATACACAAAATTAGGACTAGGGTATTACGCATCCTCGCGGCCCGAACCTGGGTAAATCTTGCTGTGCTCGCTACTGGACCCGCTCTTTGCACAATCTCGCTCCCGCCAACCATAGAAGGGATTATGTGATCCCATGGGTGTCGTTTCCCACCGACATCTTGATATAGATTGCAATCCTACATGTCCTATTATTCTTGGTAGACCTTTCCTTAGAACGATTGGTGCGATTATTGATATGAAAGAAGGAAACATTAGATTTCCATTTCGGTTAGGGAAGGGCATGGAACACTTTCCTAGAAATAAAATTAAGTTGCCATATGAATCTATTATGAGGGCTACTTATGGATTTAATACCAAAGATGACAATACCTAGATCTATGTTTTATGCCTAGCTAGGGGCGTTAAACAGTAGCGCTTGTTGGGAGGCAACCCAATTTTGTTTTTGTTTTTTTGCTACTATTCTTGAATAAATACACATTATTAATTCTGTGGTAATTGTGTTTTGGTGTTTTAATTAGTGTTTGAGCCAAGTAAGACCTTTGGGATGGTCTATGGTGATAGTTGACTTGATCTTGCTGAAAAACAGAAACTTTGCGCTCATTGCCAGAATTTCAAAAATCATAGAAGCGTGATAAAATCCTGATTTTTCTACACAAGATTTATATACAAATTGCCTAGGTTTTCCTAATTTGTAAGAATTTTTTGAGTTACAGAAGTATACGAAGTTTTCAGATTGCTACAGACTGTTCTATGTTTGGAAGATTCTGTTTTCTATGTGTTGTTTGCTTATTTTGATGAATCTATGGGTAGTATATACTGTATTACACCATGGAGAAGTTGGAATACAGTAGATATTACACCAATATAAATTTAGAATGACTTCACAATAGTACCTAAAGTGGTGATTTGTTTTATTATACTAACGGATCTCATGAGTTTTCTGTTGAGTTTTGTGTTGTGAAGTATTCAAGTTTTGGGTAAAGATTTGATGGACTATGGAATAAGGAGTGGCAAGAGCCTAAGATTGGGGATGCCCAAGGCACCCCAAGTTAATATTCAAGGACAACCAATAATCTAAGCTTGGGGATGCCCCGGATGGCATCCCCTCTTTCGTCTTCTTTCCATCGGTAAATTTACTTGAGGCTATATTTTTATTCACCACATGATATGTGTTTTGCTTGGAGCGTCTTGTGTGATATGAGTCTTTTCTTTTTAGTTTGCCACAATCATACTTGTTGTACACACCTTTTGAGAGGGACACACATTAATCGTGAATTTATTAGAATACTCTGTGTGCTTCACTTATATCTTTTGAGCTAGGTAGTTTGCTCTAGTGCTTCACTTATATATTTTTAGAGCACGGTGGTGGATTTATTTTATAGAAATTGTTGAACTCTCATGATTCACTTATATTATTTTGAGAGTCTTTAAACAGCATGGTAATTTTCTTAGGTTATGAATTAGTCCTAATATGATGGGCATCCAAGAGGGATATAATACAAACTTTCATATAAATAGAGCATTGAATACTATGAGGAAGTTTGATTCCTTGCATATTTTTTTGAGATGTAAAGATGGTGATATTAGGGTCATGCTAGTGAGTAATTGTGGATTGGTAGAAATACTTGTGTTAAAGTTTGTGATTCCCGTAGCATGCATGTATGGTGAACCGTTATGTGATGAAGTCGGAGCATGATTTATTTTTTGATTGTCTTCCTTATGAGTGGCGGTCGGGGACGAGCGATGGTCTTTTCTGACCAATCTATCCCCTTAGGAGCATGCGTGTAGTACTTTGTTTCGATGACTAATAATTTTTTGCAATAAGTATCTGAGTTCTTTATGACTAATGTTGAGTCCATGGATTATACACACTCTCACCCTTCCACCATTGCTAGCCTCTCTAGTACCGCGCAACTTTCGCCGGTGCATTAAGCCCACCATATACCCTTACTCAAAACAGCCACCATACCTACCTATTATGGCATTTCCATAGCCATTCCGAGATATATTGCCATGCAACTTCCACCGTCCCGTTTTATTATGAACCATACCATCATTGTCATATTGCTTTGCAAGAACATGTAGTTGGTATAGTATTTGTGGCAACGCCACCGTTCATATTTTTATACATGTCACTCTTGATCCTAGCACATCCCGTTAGACCGCTGGAGGCATTCATATAGAGTCATATTTTGTTCTAGTATTGTTGGGGATATAACTACTGGGTATGACCCGCCCAGGAGGGGCCGGGTCATACCGCTGGCGACTTAAGGATGAAGATGGCGGGTTATAAAGCAAGCCTATTGAAGGCCCAAGACCCAGAGGCGACTTGAGGCCCAAGAGGATAAACCGCCATATGTGTAACTTGTATTGTAAGGCAAGACTAGTTAGTCACCGAGCCGGACACGTTGTGTATGAGCCGGCCGGGACTCTGTAAGCCGCCGGGCATCAACCTGTGTATATAAAAGGGGTGACCCGGCGGCGAGTTAAGACAAGAAACAAGAGATCGAGAACTAGGTCAAGCGTATTCGCTCCCTGGGAATCGAACCCAAGTAATACAACCCCAAACTGGAGTAACCTGTTACCTCGTTGCGAGGGGCCGAACCAGTATAAACTCTCTATGTCCTTTGTCCCGATTAACCCCTTCGAGCTAACCTAGCTGCGATGGTTCCACACCTAAGTCCTTTCGCTAGGGCATCTGTCGTGTTAAGTCCACGACAGTTGGCACCCACCGTGGGGCCAGCGCACGGTGGTTTCAAGTTCTTGAAGGGCAACTTCGTAGGGATCAAGGGATACGCCGTGGGCCGAATGACCAAGAGTCGTCGCTGCAAGCTCTACATCGACGACGCTGGCTGGGCCACCGAGGCCGGCTCAATTGAGTACGGGTACCGGGTCCCCTTCGGCGGAATCCATGTCTTCATCGGCAAAATCAGCGAGTCGGGCTCTGAGCCGGACACCTGCACCGGCATCATCGAGACGGCTCAGCATGCACGACCCTCCAAGGTTAAAACTGCCGTGAAGCACGCCTTTGTCGGTTTCATCCATGGGGTGGAATTTGAGGAAGGATATGTGTCTGGTGGTGAGATGGCCATCTACTCTGATGGTAAATCCTAAACCGGTGAGACCAATTCAATGTATCAACTGCAAGACGGCCGGCTTGGGGGCTGTTCCGATGGCGACAGTATTCTGGACCCCTATGAGCCGCCAAACAGGGTTGCAATCTTCATGGACGGTACACAACCAGTGCTCGGTTCGACGACCGCCGCGGCTATGACCTCCAGCTCAGCGGCTGCGGCGACGGCTGGTGCTAGTGGCCCTGCACACCCACCGGCTCAGGTTCTAACCGAGCTGTTGGATGCTTTGGCAACTTTAATGGGGGCGGAGGTAACCCCGGAGACTCAAGAACGGCATAAGGTCGATGTCGCGAAGCTACAAGATGAGATAACTCACCAAGGAAGAACTGGTGGCTGAGAACGCTAGGATGGCCACGGAATGAGCTGCTTTGGACGATCAGACACAACAGATTCATGCAGAGTCTTTCCGGCTTACCTTGGATCAAAACGCTTCAAACGCCATCATGAGTAGATGGCATCAGACCCGTCTGCCCGCAGAGTTTGAGGTTAGGAACCTTTTTAACACGCCTGGGGCAGGGACCAGTGACCCGCCCGTGGTGAACCGGGCTGTTGAGACACCCGTGACCAGAGCGCCGGTTCAGTCGCGTGATGTGGATCCGCCTCATTTGAATATGACTCCACCTTAGCATGTTCCGACACCGCCGAATCATTATTCTAACCCTCTGGATAATATGATTGTTGCGGCGACATGATTGGCGGCTCTTCCTGTTGAAGGCGAGTCTCCAGCTGCGATGGAGATACGGAGGGCTGGAGAGCTTCTTCAGACAGCGTGGCTCAACAGGCGGCTTATTCGTACAGCCATGAAAGGATTCATTCAACCCCTCGTCCAAGTCGGAGTTATAGCAGGCACATTGACTCACCAGAAGTTTCAAGCAGTGAGCGGCGCCATAATCAGCCTCGTAGGCATGACCCGCCGCGTGGTGGTAACGATGCTCAGACTTTGGTGGACCAGGGCAGGGCACGTCGAGTGTCAGAGCTGGCGGCTCAGTTGGCGGCTCAGCAGCAATCTCCGGCTTACCCATCGGCGTCCGTGGAGGCAGGAGTGACCTCTAGAACCCTTGGTGTGCCATTTTTGGTGTCGGCTCTACGTAATGAGCGCATGCCCAAGGATTTCAAAGGCCCCCGTAAGGTGCCTAACTACACGGCGGATCAACCCCCAAAGGCCTGGATTGAGAGCTATGAGATGGCCGTGGAGATGTTGGATGTTAGTGATGATGCATGTGCTAAGTACTTCGCCATGATGTTAGATGCGCCGGCTCATACTTGGTTGAAAGGATTGCCCGCTAACTCCGTTAGGTCATGAGCGGAGTTGAAGACGCGGTTTATCCAAAAAATTAAAGACACGTGCAAGCAGCCTATGTCGATTCTGGATTTGGACTCTTGTGTCCAAGGTGAGGGCGAGTCAACAGCCAATTGGGTGCACCGGATTTCACCCATTATACACTCATCGGACAGTATCAATGCCAGGTCAGCAGTCCTGATGTTGGAGAACAATTGTCGATTCCTTCCCCTTAAGCAGAAGTTGGGGCGGCTTAAGCACCATTGCAATGATATGGGGGAGCTCATGGTGGCTCTTTTCAAATATGCCGACTCTGATAGTACGAAGGACCCTGAGTCTGATGAGGAGAAGGCTGGTAAGGGGAAGAAGAACGGCAATGCCAAGGGGCAGCACCATACGGCGGGTCAAGGTAGCAACGGTAAGCACAAGGCCCATAATAATCCAGACTTTGTGGCTAATACCAATGCGCAGAATAACAATCAGCGTCGTAAGGGGAAAGCGTCAACGCCCCGGTTTGGAGGGCCAAAGTTTAATATTGAGGTGATGATGAATCAGCCTTGCCCAAAGCACGGTACGCAAGAGAAGCCGACCAGCCATCTATGGAAGGATTGCTTCATCATGAGGGAGTATAAAAATTCCAATTTCTTCCAGAATAATCATGGCCCGAATGGCGGCTCGGGATCCGGCTCTCACGGACCTGGCTTTGGTGGTGGCGGCTCAAACTCCAGTTTTTAGGGCCAAGGCAATCAGGGTGGTTTTAATCAGCAATCTGGTCAAAGGAATCAGTAGCAGTAGTCTGGTTATCAGAGTAATCCAAAGCAGCTCAATAGTGGTCAGTACCATGTGTTTACCATGAGTTTATGCAAACGGGGCCAGAAGGTTCATAAAAGGGCGGTGAACGGAGTTGAGCCCACGGTCCCTTGCTACTTGCGGTGGTCTGAACATCCGATTGTATGGAGCCGTGAGGATCACCCGCCCCAGGTTGATAATCCGGGTCAGTTGGCTTTGGTGGTTGCACCTCAGGTTGGAGGGTACAAGTTCACTAAAGTACTCATGGATAGAGGCAGCAGCATCAATATCCTTTACTATGACACTTTCTGTCGTATGAATTTGACTGATAAGGATCTTAAGCCATCTAATACTGTCTTTCATGGCGTGGTGCTTGGTAAGTCAGTGTATCCGGTGGGCAAGATAGCCTTGGAAGTGGCTTTCGGTGATGATCATGATTTCAGAGCTGAGACATTGCCTTTTGAAGTGGTTAAGATCAAGAGCCCTTATCATGCCTTGTTTGGGCGGCCGGCTTATGCTAAGTTTATGGCAAGGCCTTGTTATGTTTATCTACAGCTTAAGATGCCGGGTCGTAAGGGTACCATCACTGTGCATGGGAACAGGAAGACATCCTTGGAGTGTGAAGAGGGTGATGCTGCTTATGCTGAGTTTGTTTGTGCAACAAAGGAGTTGAAGTTTTACAAAGATAATGTTGACCCGGCAGATATGACACCTTTGAAGAAGCCAACCACAGAGCATGACCCTTTGTTGAAATTTAAGTCGGCAGATGACACTAAGATGGTTTATTTTGTTCCTCGCGACTCATCCAAGCAATTCATTATCAGTCCGAATATGGATCCGAAATAGGAAAGCGTGCTCATCGAGTTCATCCTTGAGAACCGGGACATCTTTGTATGGAAACCTTCTGACATGCCAGGTGTACCGAGGGAACTCGCTGAGCACACCCTTAATGTTGATCCAAAGTTTAAACCAGTCAAGCAATTCCTTCGTTGTTTTAATGAAGAGAGGCGCAAGGCCATTGCGGAAGAAGTGGCCCGACTCTTGGCGGCTGGGTTTATCATTGAAATTTTTCATCATGAGTGGTTGGCTAACTCGGTGCTGGTGCTTAAGAAGAATGGCACTTGGCGGATGTGTGTGGATTACACATACCTTAACAAAGCATGTCCGACTGATCCTTTTGCTCTCCCTCGTATTGATCAGATCATTGATGCTACGGCGGGTTGTGAGCATTTGAGTTTTTTGGATGCTTACTCTGGTTATCATCAGATCAAGATGGTGGTTAAGGACCAGGAGAAGACAGCTTTCATCACTCCCTTTGGAGCCTTCTGCTATGTGTCTATGCCTTTTGGGCTCAAGAGTGCCCAGGCGACTTATCAGCGATGTGTTCAGAATTGCCTCCATGACCAGATTGGACGTAATGTTCATGCTTATGTGGATGATATTCTTGTGAAATCCAGGAAGAAGGAGACCTTGATAGATGATTTGAAAGAGACCTTTGACAATCTCCGAGTCTACAAGATGATGCTTAACCCGGGCAAGTGTGTCTTTGGTGTGCCAGCAGGCAAGCTCTTGGGCTTTTTGGTTTCGGAAAGGGGCATTGAAGCTAATCCGGAGAAAATAAAGGCTATCACTTCCTTGGCTAAGTCGGCGTGTATTAATGATGTCCAGCGTCTGGCGGGTCGTATTGCGGCCTTCAGCCGGTTCATAAGTCGGCTGGGCGAAAAAGCTATCCCTCTGTACCAGATGATGAAGAAAACATATCACTTTGTCTGGAGTGATGCTGCTGATCAGGCGTTTGAGGCCTTGAAAAAATTGTTAGCTGAGCTGCCAATCCTTGTTGCTCCTATTGATAAGGAGCCCTTGTTGTTATATGTGGCTGCTAATAGCCAAGCCATCAGTGTGGCAATTGTTGTCGAAAGGAAGGAATCAGGCAAGGAGTATCCGGTTCAGCGGCCGGTTTATTATGTCAGTGAGGTACTCATTGAATCCAAGCAGAGATACCCACATTGGCAAAAGTTGGTTTATGGGGTGTTCATGGCTAGTCGTAAATTGAAGCAGTATTTCTTCGATCATCCCATCACTGTAGTCAGTTCTGCTCCCTTGGGGGATATTATTCAAAACAGAGAAGCCATAGGTCGGGTAGCCAAGTGGGCCATTGAGCTTGGACCCCATGGTTTGAAGTATATGCCTCGGACAGCTATCAAGTCTCAAGCACTTGTGGATTTTATTAATGACTGGACCGAGTTGCAGATGCCTGAGGAGAAGTCGGATAGCACATATTGGACTATTCACTTTGATGGATCCAGGGAGTTGGAAGGCTCGGCGGCTGGAGTTATTTTGACTTCCCCACGAGGTGATAAGTTTTGTTATGTTTTAAGGTTGATGTTCCCTTGTACTAACAATGCAGCTGAGTATGAGGCCTTGCTCCATGGTCTTCGGATGGATAAAGAGATGAATCTAAGCCGGTGAGGTGTTTCGGCGACTCAGATTTGGTGGCTAGCAAGTTTCAGGCACTTGGGATTCTAAAGATCCACTCATGGCGGCTTACCGCCGAGAGGTTGATGCTATTGCTGGTCATTTCAAAGGTTATCAAGTGGAACATGTTGATCGCAGGAAAAATGAGGCGGCTGATGCTTTAAGCCGGCTAGGGTCCGAGCGTATGCCAGTACCACATAATGTTTTCAATGATATTATCCATAACCCTTCAGTTAAATTGCCTACGGAGGAAGATCTTGCTGTTCCTGACCCGGAGGCGCAGTTGGTGGCGGCTCTTCATGCTATTCCGGATTGGACAGTTCCATATTTTGCTTATATGACCCGGGGCGATTTACCTGAAGATGAAACTTTGGCCAGGCAGATAACCCGGCGGTCTAAGTCAATGACTATTGTCAATGGAGAGTTGCACCACTGCAGTGTCACATGGGTGTTTCAACGTTGCGTTTCTCCTGAGGAAGGCCGTGATTTTCTATGAGAGATTCATGAAGGAGATTGTGGTCATCGTGTCGGCTCTAAGTCTCTTGTAGCCAAGGCTTTTCATCATGGGTTTTATTGGCTGACGGCTCATGCTGATGCAAAGGATTTGGTCAGTAAATGTGATGGTTGTCAGAAATTTTCAAGACGAGCTCATGTGCTAGCTCAAGAATAAGGATGATTCCAATTACTTGGTCGTTTGCCATCTGGGAGCTGGATATGGTTGGACCTTTTAAAAGATCCAAAGATAAAAAGACCCACCTTTTGGTGGCGGTTGACAAGTTTACAAAGTGGGTTGAGGCAGGGCCGGTCAGTAAGTGTGACACGGCAACGACGGTTCAATTCATCAAAAAGGTTATTTTCTGTTTTGGCTACCCTCACAGCATTATAACTGGTAATGGCACTAATCTGTCTAAAGGTGCTATGAAAGAATTCTGTCAACGAGAGCATATTCGTCTTGATGTGTCATCAGTGGCTCACCCCCAGTCCAATGGCCAAGATGAAAGAGCCAATCAATAAATCTTGAGAGGCATAAAACCCCAGCTTATGGTCCCTTAGTGCTTTGGAGTATCAATACCACCCCCAATAGATCTACGAGTTACATGCCTTACTTCATGGTTTACGGAGCAGAGGCGGTTCTCCCAAGTGACATCCGTCACGACTCGCCCCGTGTGGCGGCTTATGTTGAAGCTGATAATGAAAAAGCATGTCAGGATGCTCTTGACCTTATGGATGAGGAGCGTGACCCAGTGGCGGCTCGTTCAGCGATTTACCAGCAAGATCTGCGTCGTTATCATAGCTGCCGGGTTAAAACTCGAACCGTTCAAGAAGGTGACTTGGTGCTCCGGCTCATCCAGGATCAAACTCACATGCATAAGTTATCCCCACCTTGGGAAGGGCCTTTTGTGGTTAGCAAAAATCTGAACAATGGGTCATACTACCTCCTTGATGTTCGAGAGCACAAGGACTCATGCAAATCTGGGGAGGAGGCTCGCCGGCCGTGGAACATTGCTCATCTTCGGCCTTATTACATGATACGTCTCCAACGTATCTATAATTTTTGATTGCTCCATGCTATATTATATTCTGTTTTGGACATTATTGGGCTTTATTATACACTTTTATATTATTTTTGGGACTAACCTATTAACTGGAGGACCAGCCCAGAATTGCTGTTTTTTTTGCCTATTTCAGAGTTTCGCGGAAAAAGAATATCAAACAGAGTCCAAACGTAATGAAACCTTCGGGAACGTGATTTTTGAAACGAACGTGATCCAGAGGACTTGGACCCTACGTCAAGACATCAACCAAGAAGGCACGAGGTAGGGGGCGCGCCTACCCCCCTAGGCGCGCCCTCCACCCTCGTGGGCCCCATGTTGCTCCACCGACGTACTTCTTCCTCCTATATATACCTACGTACCCCCAAACTACCAGATACGGAGCCAAAAACCTAGTTCCACCTCCGCAACCTTCTGTACCCGTGAGATCCCATCTTGGGGCCTTTTTCGGAGCTCCGCCGGAGGGGGCATCTGTTGGGGATCGTAGCAGAAATTTAAAATTTTCTACGTATCACCAAGATCAATCTATGGAGTCATCTAGCAATGAGAGAGAGAGGGGAGTGCATCTACATACCCTTGTAGATCGCGCGCGGAAGCGTTCAAGAGAACGGGGTTGATGGAGTCGTACTCGTCGTGATCCAAATCACCGATGATCCTAGCGCCGAACGGACGGCACCTCTGCGTTCAACACACGTACGGAGCGGGGACGTCTCCTCCTTCTTGATCCAGCAAGGGGGGAGGAGAAGTTGATGGAGATCCAGCAACACGACGGCGTGGTGGTGGAAGTAGCGGGATCCCGGCAGGGCTTCGCCAAGCGCAAGCGGGGAGGAAGAGGTGTCACGGGAGGGAGGGAGGCGCCAGGGCTTGGGGTGCTGCTCCCATGCGCCTCCCCACTATATATAGGGGTGGAGGGGGCTGGTTTCTTGCCCTCCAAGTCCATTGGGGCGTTGGCAAAGGTGGGGGAAAGAAATCCCATCATTTCCCTTCCCCACCGATTGTTATCCCCCTTTTTTAGGGATCTTGATCTTATCCCTTCGGGATATGATCTTATTCCTTCTAAGGTGGGATCTTGGTGCGCCTTGACCAGGGGTGTGGGGCCTTGCCCCCACTACCCACGTTCATGTGGGTCCCCCCATGCAGGTGGGCCCCACTTCGGAACCTTCTAGAACCTTCCCGGTACAATACCGAAAAATCCCGAACATTTTCCGGTGGCCAAAATAGGACTTCCCATATATAAATCTTTACCTCCGGACCATTCCGGAACTCCTCGTGACGTCCGGGATCTCATCCGGGACTCCGAACAACTTTCGGTTAACCGCATACTAATATCTCTACAACTCTAGCGTCACCGAACCTTAAGTGTGTAGACCCTACGGGTTCGGGAGACATGCAGACATGACCGAGACGACTCTCCGGTCAATAACCAACAGCGGGATCTGGATACCCATGTTGGCTCCCACATGTTCCACGATGATCTCATCGGATGAACCACGATGTCGAGGATTCAATCAATCCCGTATACAATTCCCTTTGTCAATCGGTACGTTACTTGCCCGAGATTCGATCGTCGGTATCCCAATACCTTGTTCAATCTCGTTACCGGCAAGTCACTTTACTCGTACCGTAATGCATGATCCCGTGACCAAACACTTGGTCACATTGAGCTCATTATGATGATGCATTACCGAGTGGGCCCAGAGATACCTCTCCGTCATACGGAGTGACAAATCCCAGTCTCGATTCGTGCCAACCCAACAGACACTTTCGGAGATACCCGTAGTGCACCTTTATAGCCACCCAGTTACGTTGTGACGTTTGGCACACCCAAAGCACTCCTATGGTATCCGGGAGTTGCACAATCTCATGGTCTAAGGAAATGATACTTGACATTTGGAAAAGCTCTAGCAAACGAACTACACGATCTTGTGCTATGCTTAGGATTGGGTCTTGTCCATCACATCATTCTCCTAATGATGTGATCCCGTTATCAATGACATCCAATGTCCATAGTCAGGAAACCATGACTATCTGTTGATCAACGAGCTAGTCAACTAGAGGCTCACTAGGGACATGTTGTGGTCTATGTATTCACACATGTATTACGATTTCCGGATAACACAATTATAGCATGAACAATAGACAATTATCATGAACAAGGAAATATAATAATAACCATTTTATTATTGCCTCTAGGGCATATTTCCAACAGTCTCCCACTTGCACTAGAGTCAATAATCTAGTTACATTGTGATGAATCGAACACCCATAGAGTTCTGGTGTTGATCATGTTTTGCTCTAGGGAGAGGTTTAGTCAACGGATCTGCTACATTCAGGTCCGTATGTACTTTACAAATATCTATGTCTCCATTTTGAACATTTTCACGAATGGAGTTGAAGCGACGCTTGATATGCCTGGTCTTCCTGTGAAACCTGGGCTCCTTGGCAAGGGCAATAGCTCCAGTGTTGTCACAGAAGAGAGTCATCGGGCCCGACGCATTGGGAATAACTCCTAGGTCGGTAATGAACTCCTTCACCCAGATTGCTTCTTGTGCTGCCTCTGAGGCCGCCATGTATTCCGCTTCACATGTAGATCCCGCCACAACGCTTTGCTTGCAACTGCACCAGCTTACTGCCCCACCATTCAAAATATACACGTATCCGGTTTGTGACTTAGAGTCATCCAGATCTGTGTCGAAGCTAGCATCGACGTAACCCTTTACGACGAGCTCTTCGTCACCTCCATAAACGAGAAACATATCCTTAGTCCTCTTCAGGTACTTCAGGATATTCTTGACCGCTGTCCAGTGTTCCATGCCGGGATTACTTTGGTACCTTCCTACCAAACTTACGGCAAGGTTTACATCAGGTCTGGTACACAGCATGGCATACATAATAGACCCTATGGCCGAGGCATAGGGGACGACACTCATCTTTTCTCTATCTTCTGCCGTGGTCGGGCATTGAGCCGTGCTCAATTGCACACCTTGCAATACAGGCAAGAACCCCTTCTTGGACTGATCCATATTGAACTTCTTCAATATCTTGTCAAGGTACGTACTTTGTGAAAGACCAATGAGGCGTCTTGATCTATCTCTATAGATCTTGATGCCTAATATATAAGCAGCTTCTCCAAGGTCCTTCATTGAAAAACACTTGTTCAAGTAGGCCTTTATGCTTCCCAAGAATTCTATATCATTTCCCATCAACAGTATGTCATCCACATATAATATGAGAAATGCTACAGAGCTCCCACTCACTTTCTTGTAAACACAGGCTTCTCCATAAGTCTGTGTAAACCCAAACGCTTTGATCATCTCATCAAATCGAATGTTCCAACTCCGAGATGCTTGCACCAGCCCATAGATGGAGCGCTGGAGCTTGCATACCTTGTTAGTATTCTTAGGATCGACAAAACCTTCCGGCTGCATCATATACAATTCTTCCTTAAGAAAGCCGTTAAGGAATGCCGTTTTGACGTCCATTTGCCATATCTCATAATCATAGTATGCGGCAATTGCTAACATGATTCGGACGGACTTCAGCTTCGCTACGGGTGAGAAAGTCTCATCGTAGTCAACCCCTTGAACTTGTCGATAACCCTTAGCGACAAGTCGAGCTTTATAGATGGTAACATTACCATCCGCGTCCGTCTTCTTCTTAAAGATCCATTTGTTTTCTATCGCTCGCCGATCATCGGGCAAGTCTGTCAAAGTCCACACTTTGTTTTCATACATGGATCCTATCTCGGATTGCATGGCTTCAAGCCATTTGTTGGAATCTGGGCCCGCCATTGCTTCTTCATAGTTCGAAGGTTCACCGTTGTCTAACAACATGATTTCCAGGACAGGGTTGCCATACCACTCTGGTGTGGAACGTGTCCTCGTGGACCTACGAAGTTCAGTAGTAACTTGATCCGAAGTACCTTGATCATCATCATTAGCTTCCTCTCTAGTCAGTGCAGGCACCACAGGAACATCTTCCTGAGCTGCGCTACTTTCCGGTTCAAGAGGTAGTACTTCATCAAGTTCCACTTTCCTCCCACTTACTTCTTCGAGAGAACTCTTCCAGAAAGGACCCGTTCTTGGCAACAAAGATCTTGCCTTCGGATCTGAGGTAGAAGGTATACCCAATGGTTTCCTTAGGGTATCCTATGAAGACGCATTTTTCCGACTTGGGTTCGAGCTTTTCAGGTTGAAGTTTCTTGACATAAGCATCGCATCCCCAAACTTTTAGAAACGACAGCTTAGGTTTCTTCCCAAACCATAATTCATACGGTGTCGTCTCAACGGATTTCGACGGAGCCCTATTTAAAGTGAATGCGGCAGTCTCTAAAGCATAGCCCCAAAATGAGAGCGGTAGATCGGTAAGAGACATCATAGATCGCACCATATCCAATAGAGTGCGATTACGACGTTCGGACACACCATTTCGCTGAGGTGTTCCAGGCGGCGTGAGTTGTGAAACTATTCCACATTTCCTTAAGTGTGTGCCAAATTCGTGACTCAAATATTCCCCTCCACGATCTGATCGTAAGAACTTTATTTTCCTGTCACGTTGATTCTCAACCTCACTCTGAAATTCCTTGAACTTTTCAAAGGTCTCAGACTTGTGTTTCATTAGGTAGACATACCCATATCTACTCAAGTCATCAGTGAGAGTGAGAACATAACGATAGCCACCGCGAGCCTCAACACTCATTGGACCGCACACATCAGTATGTATGATTTCCAATAAGTTGGTTGCTCGCTCCATTGTTCCGGAGAACGGAGTCTTGGTCATCTTACCCATGAGGCATGGTTCGCACGTGTCAAATGATTCGTAATCAAGAGACTCCAAAAGTCCATCTGCATGGAGCTTCTTCATGCGTTTGACACCAATGTGACCAAGACGGCAGTGCCACAAGTATGTGGGACTATCATTATCAACCTTACATCTTTTGGTATTCACACTATGAATATGTGTAACACTACGTTCGAGATTCATTAAGAATAAACCATTAACCAGCGGGGCATGACCATGAAACATATCTCTCATATAAATAGAACAACCATTATTCTCGGATTTAAATGAGTAGCCATCTCGAATTAAACGAGATCCTGATACAATGTTCATGCTCAAAGCTGGCACTAAATAACAATTATTGAGGTTTAAAACTAATCCCGTAGGTAAATGTAGAGGTAGCGTGCCGACGGCGATCACATCGACCTTGGAACCATTCCCGACGCGCATCGTCACCTCGTCCTTTGCCAGTCTCCGTTTATTCCGCAGCTCCTGCTTTGAGTTACAAATATGAGCAACCGCACCGGTATCAAATACCCAGGAGCTACTACGAGTGCTGGTAAGGTACACATCAATAACATGTATATCACATATACCTTTGGTGTTGCCGGCCTTCTTGTCCGCTAAGTACTTGGGGCAGTTCCGCTTCCAGTGACCACTTCCCTTGCAATAAAAGCACTCAGTCTCAGGCTTGGGTCCATTCTTTGGCTTCTTCCCGGCAACTGGCTTACCGGGCGCGGCAACTCCCTTGCCGTCCTTCTTGAAGTTCTTCTTACCCTTGCCTTTCTTGAACTTAGTGGTTTTATTCACCATCAACACTTGATGTTCCTTTTTGATCTCCACCTCCGCTGATTTCAGCATTGAATATACCTCAGGAATGGTCTTTTCCATCCCCTGCATATTGAAGTTCATCACAAAGCTCTTGTAGCTCGGTGGAAGCGACTGAAGGATTCTGTCAATGACCGCGTCATCCGGGAGATTAACTCCCAGCTGAGTCAAGCGGTTGTGTAACCCAGACATTTTGAGTATGTGCTCACTGACAGAACTATTTTCCTCCATCTTACAACTGAAGAACTTGTCGGAGACTTCATATCTCTCGACCCGGGCATGAGCTTGGAAAACCATTTTCAGCTCTTCGAACATCTCATATGCTCCGTGTTGCTCAAAACGCTTTTGGAGCCCCGGTTCTAAGCTGTAAAGCATGCCGCACTGAACGAGGGAGTAATCATCAGCACGCTGCTGCCAAGCGTTCATAACGTCTTGGTTCTCTGGGATGGGTGCGTCACCTAGCGGTGCTTCTAGGACATAATCTTTCTTGGCAGCTATGAGGATGATCCTCAGGTTCCGGACCCAGTCCGTATAGTTGCTGCCATCATCTTTCAGCTTGGTTTTCTCTAGGAACGCGTTGAAGTTGAGGGCAACATTAGCGTGGGCCATTTGATCTACAAGACATATTGTAAAGATTTTAGACTAAGTTCATGATAATTAAGTTCATCTAATCAAATTATTCAATGAACTCCCACTCAGATAGACATCCCTCTAGTCATCTAAGTGAAACATGATCCGAGTCAACTAGGCCGTGTCCGATCATCACGTGAGACGGACTAGTCAACATCGGTGAACATCTTCATGTTGATCGTATCTTCTATACGACTCATGCTCGACCTTTCGGTCTTCCGTGTTCCGAGGCCATGTCTGTACATGCTAGGCTCGTCAAGTCAACCTAAGTGTATTGCGTGTGTAAATCTGGCTTACACCCGTTGTATTCGAACGTTAGAATCTATCACACCCGATCATCACGTGGTGCTTCGAAACAACGAACCTTCGCAACGGTGCACAGTTAGGGGGAACACTTTCTTGAAATTATTGCGAGGGATCATCTTATTTAAGCTACCGTCGTTCTAAGCAAATAAGATGTAAAACATGATAAACATCACATGCAATCAAATAGTGACATGATATGGCCAGTATCATATTGCTCCTTTGATCTCCATCTTCGGGGCGCCATGATCATCTTCGTCACCGGCATGACACCATGATCTCCATCATCATGATCTCCATCATCGTGTCTTCATGAAGTTGTCACGCCAACGATTACTTCTACTTCTATGGCTAACGTGTTTAGCAATAAAGTAAAGTAATTTACATGGCGTTATTCAATGACACGCAGGTCATACAAAAAATAAAGACAACTCCTATGGCTCCTGCCGGTTGTCATACTCATCGACATGCAAGTCGTGATTCCTATTACAAGAACATGATCAATCTCATACATCACATATATTTCATTCATCACATCCTTTTGGCCATATCACATCACAAGGCATATGCTGCAAAAACAAGTTAGACGTCCTCTAATTGTTGTTGCATGTTTTTACGTGGCTTCTATAGGTTTCTAGCAAGAACGTTTCTTACCTACGTAAAACCACAACGTGATATGCCAACTTCTATTTACCCTTCATAAGGACCCTTTTCATCGAATCCGATTCGACTAAAGTGGGAGAGACAGACACCCGCTAGCCACCTTATGCAACTAGTGCATGTCAGTCGGTGGAACCTGTCTCACGTAAGCGTACGTGTAAGGTCGGTCCGGGCCGCTTCATCCCACGATGCCGCCGAAACAAGATAAGACTAGTAGTGGCAAGAAAATTGACAACATCTACGCCCACAACAAGTTTGTGTTCTACTCGTGCATAGAAACTACGCATAGACCTAGCTCATGATGCCACTGTTGGGGATCGTAGCAGAAATTTAAAATTTTCTACGTATCACCAAGATCAATCTATGGAGTCATCTAGCAACGAGAGAGAGGGGAGTGCATCTACATACCCTTGTAGATCGCGCGCGGAAGCGTTCAAGAGAACGGGGTTGATGGAGTCGTACTCGTCGTGATCCAAATCACCGATGATCCTAGCGCCGAACGGACGGCACCTCCGCGTTCAACACACGTACGGAGCGGGGACGTCTCCTCCTTCTTGATCCAGCAAGGGGGGAGGAGAAGTTGATGGAGATCCAGCAGCACGACGGCGTGGTGGTGGAAGTAGCGGGATCCCGGCAGGGCTTCGCCAAGCGCAAGCGGGGAGGAAGAGGTGTCACGGGAGGGAGGGAGGCGCCAGGGCTTGGGGTGCTGCTCCCATGCGCCTCCCCACTATATATAGGGGTGGAGGGGGCTGGTTTCTTGCCCTCCAAGTCCATTGGGGCGTTGGCAAAGGTGGGGGAAAGAAATCCCATCATTTCCCTTCCCCACCGATTGTTATCCCCCTTTTTTAGGGATCTTGATCTTATCCCTTCGGGATATGATCTTATTCCTTCTAAGGTGGGATCTTGGTGCGCCTTGACCAGGGGTGTGGGGCCTTGCCCCCACTACCCACGTTCATGTGGGTCCCCCCATGCAGGTGGGCCCCACTTCGGAACCTTCTAGAACCTTCCCGGTACAATACCGAAAAATCCCGAACATTTTCCGGTGGCCAAAATAGGACTTCCCATATATAAATCTTTACCTCCGGACCATTCCGGAACTCCTCGTGACGTCCGGGATCTCATCCGGGACTCCGAACAACTTTCGGTTAACCGCATACTAATATCTCTACAACTCTAGCGTCACCGAACCTTAAGTGTGTAGACCCTACGGGTTCGGGAGACATGCAGACATGACCGAGACGACTCTCCGGTCAATAACCAACAGCGGGATCTGGATACCCATGTTGGCTCCCACATGTTCCACGATGATCTCATCGGATGAACCACGATGTCGAGGATTCAATCAATCCCGTATACAATTCCCTTTGTCAATCGGTACGTTACTTGCCCGAGATTCGATCGTCGGTATCCCAATACCTTGTTCAATCTCGTTACCGGCAAGTCACTTTACTCGTACCGTAATGCATGATCCCGTGACCAAACACTTGGTCACATTGAGCTCATTATGATGATGCATTACCGAGTGGGCCCAGAGATACCTCTCCGTCATACGGAGTGACAAATCCCAGTCTCGATTCGTGCCAACCCAACAGACACTTTCGGAGATACCCGTAGTGCACCTTTATAGCCACCCAGTTACGTTGTGACGTTTGGCACACCCAAAGCACTCCTATGGTATCCGGGAGTTGCACAATCTCATGGTCTAAGGAAATGATACTTGACATTTGGAAAAGCTCTAGCAAACGAACTACACGATCTTGTGCTATGCTTAGGATTGGGTCTTGTCCATCACATCATTCTCCTAATGATGTGATCCCGTTATCAATGACATCCAATGTCCATAGTCAGGAAACCATGACTATCTGTTGATCAATGAGCTAGTCAACTAGAGGCTCACTAGGGACATGTTGTGGTCTATGTATTCACACATGTATTACGATTTCCGGATAACACAATTATAGCATGAACAATAGACAATTATCATGAACAAGGAAATATAATAATAACCATTTTATTATTGCCTCTAGGGCATATTTCCAACAGCATCGATCATGGAGGGCTTCTACATCAACACCATAGCCTCTCCGATGATGTGTGAGTAGTTTACCTCAGACCTTCGGGTCCATAGTTATTAGCTAGATGGCTTCTTCTCTCTTTTTGGATCTCAATACAATGTTCTCCCCCTCTGTTGTGGAGATCTACTCGATGTAATCTTCTTTTGCGGTGTGTTTGTTGAGACCGATGAATTGTGGGTTTATGATCAAGTTTATCTATGAACAATATTTGAATCTTCTCTGAATTCTTTTATGTATGATTGGTTATCTTTGCAAGTCTCTTCGAATTATCAGTTTGGTTTGGCCTACTAGAGTGATCTTTCTTGCAATGGGAGAAGTGCTTAGCTTTGGGTTCAATCTTGCGGTGTCCTTTCCAAGTGACAGTAGGGGCAGCAAGGCACGTATTGTATTGTTGCCATCAAGGATAACAAGATGGGGTTTATATCATATTGCATGAGTTTATCCCTCTACATCATGTCATCTTACTTAAAGCGTTACTCTGTTCTTTTGAACTTAATACTCTACATGCATGCTGGATAGCGGTCGATGTCTGGAGTAATAGTAGTAGATGCAGGCAAGAGTCGGTCTACTTGTCTCGGACGTGATGCCAATATACATGATCATACCTAGATATTCTCATAACTATGCTCAATTCTATCAATTGCTCAACAGTAATTTGTTCACCCACCGTAATACTTATGCTCATGAGAGAAGCCACTAGTGAAACCTATGGCCCCCGGGTCTATTTTCCATCATATTAATCTTCCAACACTTAGCTATTTTTATTTGCCTTTTATTTTACTCTGCATCTTTATCATAAAAATACCAAAAATATTATCTTATCATATCTATCAGATCTCACTCTCGTAAGTGACCGTGAAGGGATTGACAACCCCTTTATTGAGTTGATTGCGAGGATTTATTTGTTTGTGTAGGTGCGAGGGACTCGTGCGTGGCCTCCTACTGGATTGATACCTTGGTTCTCAAAAACTGAGGGAAATACTTACGCTACTTTGCTGCATCACCCTTTCCTCTTCAAGGGAAAACCAACGCAGTGGTCAAGAGGTAGCATTACACCTGAGCCACCGGCTCTTGTGTTGTATATATTTTTATCCCTGTATATATTATGATCAAGTATAATAAAGCCGGCACCCCTGATAATTCAGGGCCTCTGTCGTTTCATTTCTGAGTATCTGAGTCTTTATTGTCAGTTCATAAGATCACTTGGGGGCTTCCTGCTTACTGAGCATAGCTATGACTACCCTCTTGATCCGGCTTGCACATTTTGTTACAAAACATGACTTGGGGGCTTCCTGCTCATTGAGCATAGCTATGACTACCCTTTGATCCGGCTCATACACCTGGTTGTGAATAACTTGGGATTTTTTCCTAGAGTTAAAAAGGTTACCAAAGAGAACTTGTTATAATGAACAGTTCAAGCATAGCTATGACTGCCTTCATGATTTGTTGAAATAATCACTTGGGGGCTTCCAGTTTAATGAACATAGCCTTATTTACCCTTTTGATTGGCTTGGATGCCAGGTGTATTCACCAAAAATCCGGGTTATCCTGCCTTTGTATGCCTGCCACTCCAACTAGGTAATCCTGGAATGACTCGCCAAACTCTTGAGAGTCAATCTTATAAAGACCCTGAACATGTCAAAGTTAAAACGGTGATTGGTAATGTGAGGCCCGGCTTATAGGTTTGAATAAAGGTTTAACTCAGTGGTTGTGCAGCCCTTGAATAGCACTTGATATTGAGGCTTGGCGGCCTATGAAGGCCTTGTTTTTTTCTTGATTTGCATTTGCTTTGAACATTGTTTGAGTTCATCTTGTGTACCGTATTGATATATGGTTTAAAATTGGTTCAGGCCATGTTGCCTTGATCCTTATGATTCATATTTGAATTTATCCGGAATTTTTGATAACCCGGCCTGGCTTTGGACGATAAGTCTCCAGTGTGTCTTGAGTATATGCTTGGAGTTTTGCGCTCTAAGTCTTTGGGATACTACCCTTGCTGCATATGGTGTTGTAAGTCGGCAGTATGAATAAATTGAACAGAGCGTTGTGCTCTAAGTCTTTGGGTTGTTACCCTTACTGCATATGGCATGGTAAGCCGGCAGTATGAACAAATATCACAGGTATGATATTTATTTTGTTATGAATATATGAGGTTTTGATAAACCTGCCCTGTTATGGACTATACAGTCACCAGTGGATGTTATATGGGGTATTATGACCCGCCCTGGGGTAAACCGTCAGGGTATATGTTGTTTCCTTGTGTGCAGGGCTTATGATAACATGATCAGCATGATTGACAAAAATTATGAGCATAAATGGCACGATCTTTACCGTCAGATCGGCGGTTCAAGTGTTATGCAAGTAAAGCGTGCACGATGGCACGATAGATCATTGTTTATCTAGCCTATTACAAGGCACCTGCTGGCCCAAAAGAAGTGTTTTGGAGCATACGCCATCTCATGTTGCAAATGTTAAGCCGGCCCCTGGATTAATGGTCTTGACCTTGGCGGGTGGAGGATTCCGGGTCATCTTGCACCGGTTCATCATCTTCTTCTTCACCCATTGGCTGGAAGTCAGATGTGGCCCAATCGACCCCAGTCAAAGCTTTGAACATAGCCTCGTCATCAATAAGTGTTGACGGGTCAATATCAGGGGCAAAGGTGTGCTTACGAATTGGCAGAATAAGGTCCTGGGCTTCATGAACCGGCGCTTTAACCTTCTTGTTTTCAGCATCATAAACCGCCTGGTACTGGGGTAGGTCCGTTTCTTCAGCCAGCTTGCTTGCCAATGGACGCATTCCCCTTGCTATTTGGGCAAAGTCAGCAGCACTGAAGGGAGACCCGTCTTCTTTTACGCTTGGGCAGCCATTGGCCAATTCTTCTGGATCAAGATCTGCTTGCCAGGCTTTTGCCCGGCCCAGGGCGGTAATGGCGTCGGCTCTCGCTACAGATCGTTTCAAATCATCAATTGGGGCATCACCGAAAGTTTCTCCAATACTTCTCTGATGAGTGAAGGAGGTTGCTTTTTATGCGATACCGCAGATATGACCTGCTGAGCGCTAGTATATAACTGTTCCACCAAGGTGTACGTGGCTTTGAGTTTTTTGCGCATGTCTTGACCAATGTTGGAGCTTCTGGGGCCTGCATCAGCAAATGTGATTAATAAACCGATAAGGAATTATATATGTTGAGGAGGAATAGTTGAAAACAGTATTGCTTACCAAAGATGGCAGCTGTCATGTTATTGATCTGGCCTTTTAAGCCGGACAATTCTTCAGTCACCGGTTTATGGGTGGCTTCAGCTTCTTCCGCTCTCTTCAACAGAGATGTCTTCTCAGTCTCCCAGCTTGTCCTATCAGCCTTGCAGTCCTTTTTCAACTTCTCCATCTCTTCCAAGGCGGTTGTCAATTCTGATTTGGCCTTGGAAGTTTCAGATTGTTGAGACTTGATATTTTGCTGAAGATCGGCGACTTGGGAATCTTTCATCTTTAGCTCCGCCTGTAGGATGCAAATGGCAGGCAGCATTACAATCATTTTATTTGAAGTCCCAAGCACAATACAAGTACTTTACTTGGCACTTGGGGGCTAATGCACATTGCTCTTTTTTGAAGACAATTCTACGATGACTCGGCTAAACTGTTATGACTATAGCCGACTCATGGGGGCTACATACTTGGATTTTATTCACAGTTATGGTGATAAGTCCCGGCTTATCCATGCTGATTAAGCCAGCCCTTGGGGGCTAAAATTGCGAAATTGATTACTACTATTTGGAGTCCCGGCTTAACTTTCCAGTTTAAGCCGGCCCTTGGGGGCTACTCATTTTGATCTTGATATGTACAAGGTTATTTAAAGTCTACAGCAAATTCAATTCTATCATATCCAGTAGACTTGGCGGCTGACAGAAGCATACTTGTATAAAGAAGATTGTAGTGTTTACCTCAAAACGTTCCTTCATAAGATTGACTAAGCCGACTTCAAAGTCACAGCTTGTATGAAGGCGGTTCAGATAACCAGAGTGGATCTCTTGAGTGCTGTATTGGGCGTAGCTCTCTAAATTCACTGACCATTTTCCTTTGTCAGCAACGGATGTTTCACCCTTGGCGCTGTGCTTTGACAAGACAGTGGGGTTGCCCGGCGTCATGTAACCAAGCCCAGTAATGACAACATCGTCAGCTTTCTCTTCGGTAGGCTTGATGGGACTTGGCGGCTTGGTAGTGGTCGGCTCAACATCCATATGGTCGGCGGTGACGTTGTGCTCCTCTGGTGGCGGGTCATCGATGGTGGCTTCAGCGGCTTGGAGAGAAGTTTCTGTTGCTTGCTTCTCTAGTTCATTGAGATTCGAATCTTCAACTGTTTTGGTCAGCTTCAGCTTCTTGTTGGGCTTTGCCATAGCGCTGGAAATAAAGCACAAGACAGGGTTAATACGACAATTAAGTGCATGATTGAAAGCGGATAGACTTAACATTCTCACCCGGGCACGGTCTTTGTCGTGGGTTTGTCACGGCAGATGTCCTAGTGTGAGGACTTAGTCATGGAGCCATCGCAACGAGATTAGCTTAAAGGGGTTAACCGGGACAAAGGACACAGGGAGTTATACTAGTTCAGCCCCTTGCGGTGAAGGTAAAGGCCTAATCCAGTTTGAGGTGGTATTGCTAGGGTTTCGATGACCAGGGAGCGAATACGCTTAGCCTGGCTCTCGGTCTGTTGTTTCTTGTCCCTAAACCGCCGCTGGCTTGTCCCTTTATATACTCAGATTGACGCCCAGCGGTTCACAGAATCCCGACCGGCTCATAAACGTGTCTGGCTCGGTATCCACTCTTTCCTATCTCACAATACAAGTCATACACCTATGGCGGTTTACATCTATGGCCCTAACCTGCCTTTGGGTTTTGGGCCTTCTTATTAAGTCTCCTTCATAAATCGCCATCTTCTATGTCTTCATGGGCTTCAATACTGGTAAATCACCATGAGCATAACCCGGCCCCTCCTGGGCGGTGTATACTCAATAGTTATATCCCCAACATTAGGCCCCAGGTTGATTTGAACTTGTTCATGTCAATCTTCAACACTTTAGAAAAATTCCTTCTTCATTACCTTTGTGAAAACTTGTAACTCGCCATGACGTCATCTTCCGAGATCATGATAACCCGCCATGATGTCACCTGTCATTAATTTTATACAAATCCAAAATCATATATGCATCTCTTTTCTAATGAATCTCGGAAAATCGAGGCGTCAGCCCTGTCACATATCCAATTTGGAGCTCCTTGATTCCCGCGCATGCCACTTATCCATTTGCCTTATAAATAGGGCCAGGGGTCCTTTTCACTTTCCCCCCTCAGCCCTCCTCGTCTTCATCGTCTTCCTCGAGACGTGTTGCTCTCGAGCCCAGCCGCCACCATCGACCCTCTCCTCTGCATGGCCGCTGCATCAACCTGATTAGTCCAGATCTCGCTCGCGCGCCTCTACCACTCCAGCAGCCTCGGTAAGTTCTTCCTCCTTCCCCTCCGTAGATCTCATTAGGGTTCGTGCGAGCTCATGGAGGTTCGGCACTGTTCTTCACTTGCTCTTCGTTGTAGCATGAATATTTGATTCAAACTTGATATTTTCCTTGTGCAGCAATAGCGATGGTTCCTTTTCCTCATCAGAGCATCTCTTTTTGGATAGAAAATCCCATCTGGACTTTATAAACTGTCCAAGCACCGATATTTAGGTCTAAATATATTTTCATTTTCTGACGCGCGGTAGATCCAAAATTGTGATATCAATCTGTGAAACCTGTTTTTCATCACTTAGCCATTTTCCAACTTCAGATCTATACTTTCAATATCTGTGTAGGCGGTTTAACTCAGAAAATAATAACCCGCCAGGTACCATTAGTCCCCTCTTAAACCGCCAAGTGCTCATCTTTGTAACTTGATAATGTTAATCTCCGGTTTAACACTTATGCATGCTTCAACACTTTCCGCCTCTTAACCTTCAACACTTTCTGCATGTTAACCATGAACGTTAAACCGGCACAAATCTTCTTTCAGGTTATCGAATAAATTGCCAAGTCCTTTTATTCCTGTAACTGGGTTCAATCCCGGGTTACAGAAGAAGAGCTAAACGGGTGTGTTGCAACCGGCGCTTTAGCGAAAAAGGAAAACATCCACTGCAGAGCCCCTGGTCCTGAGAATCCTCCTGAGCCCAAGGATGGGGAAGTGATCGTTTTTGTTGATCATCTGAGTCAAGGGTTCAGCCCTCCCAGATCAAAAAAAATTCGTGATGTGCTTCATTTCCTCCAACTTCACCCTCAAGATATTGGACCTAACTCCGTGTCCAATATTTGCAATTTTCAAGTGTTTTGTGAAGCTTACCTGCAAGAAGAGCCCACAGTCGAACTGTTTAGAGATTTCTTTTATTTAAACCGCCGTACCGAATTTACAGATGGGCCCAATACTAAACTTGGCGGGGTTTCAATTCAGAAAAGAAAAGACGTCAGCTTCCCTCACGCTAAGCATCATAGCCACCCCAAAGATTGGAATCAAACTTGGTTCTATTGCCAAGATACATCTCCAGCTGGCGAGAATCCTCTGTCGGGTTACCGTGCTCACTGGCTTACCAGTACACATCCATTCCCCCAAAGACTCAGTGCAAAGGAACGGGCCAAGTATGCACCACAGCTTTCAAAGCTCAGAGCCTTTGTGGCAAACGGTTTAACAAGCATTGATTTTGTCCGTTGCTGGGTATCTTGGAGTATTTTGCCTTTAAGCCGTCGCCTCGGTTTAATGTGTGAATACATAGGGGACATGAAAGACCCTCAACGCACACTGATATTCAACCGACTGATGCCGAAATTACTGAATCCGTCAAGAAGATGTTGGATGAACCGGTGACCGACTGTAGTAAAACAGGGCTTGGTCCTTTCTGCGCTTCAAATAAACCGCCAGCTGTAAGAATTGCCCAACTCTTGTTTTAATCCATATTCTTAATACTCCCTTATGTTTTTTTCAATCTTTAACAGGGTGATGATCCATTTTGGAAGAAGAAGCCATAGGATAAACCTGCCAAAATGGCTCGTGCCAAGAGCAAGGTCAACAAGAAGCCCACCAAGAAGAAAACCGCCGAGTCCACCGAGTTAAACATTGACGATGACGATGATAATCATGAGTCACAGGTAGAACTTGATTCACTTGGCTCCTTTTTCATACATCTCATTGACAATGACTATTATCAGGATGACGCAGAGGCTAGCCATGCTGGTGACGCAGAGGTAATAATTCTTTCCTCCGGCTCAGAACCTCTGCCAACTCCGAAATCCTGCCAAGCAAACCAAAAAGTAAGATTTTTCTCACCCTCTAGCTCACTTGGATCCAAACTTTATTTTGAAGAAACAACAACACGAAGCTCGCCGCACAACCCGGCATAGCGGCCATGTGGTCACTTCTTCTGGTTTACCGAACACGCCGGTTCGTAAACGCCGCCCAGAGGTATCTTATACTTCTGACACACATTATCCCAAGGCGGGTTATTTCGGACAACCTCTTCATCCGTCTGATTCAAATTATCAGGGAACTTCCCATTCTTCCTCTGGCGAGTCAACAGGAACGCAAATTCCAACCCTCAAAAAGGTTCCTGGGTGAGCATATTTAACTAACCCTTCATATCTTATACTTGATCTTTATACTGACCTGATCTATACTTATTATTTTCAGGGCCCAAGCCAGAGCCAGTAAAAGGGCCAAACTGAATAAGCCGGCTGATGACAACATTCCAACTGATCCGGAACAAACCCCGATACAGTCTAATCGAAATACTAAAGCTATTCTTGATGATCCGCCACCGCAAGATCATGAAACCTTAGTTGAACATATGGAAGTTGATCCGATGATTCATGCTGATAAACCGCCAAGCCCAATTAAAGCTGTTGATGACAAAACTGATGACGTTGTGGTTACTGGCATTGGTTACACAACCCCAGGCAACCCCACTGCTCTGTCAAAACACAGTGCCAAAGAAGAAATTTCTGCTGTTGATAAAGGCAAGTGGAAGGTAGACTTGGAAAGCTACGCCCACCTCAGCGCCCAAGATATTCATTCTGGGTTTTTAAACCATTTGTACACAAGCCGTGACTATGAAGCCGGTTTACTGAACATGATGAAGGAGCGATATGAGGTAAATGCTGTTAACTCTCCATAAATATTCTTCCCTTAGCCACCAAGTTTATTGGACATAAAAGAATAGAATGTTCGGTAAAGTTCCAAGAACCATATAGATCAACTCCAGTAGCCCCTAAGGGCCGGTTTATACTGTCGATATGAACCGGGACTTGTAGAATAACTCTTCAATTTTTCCTGTGTAGCCCCCAAGGGTCGACTTAACAAATATGTTAAGTTGGGACTAATTATGCTGTAAGGCTCAAAATTCTTGTTTAGGACCTTTGTAAACTGGTTGACCACCGAGCTGATAGTGGAAGAAAATCCATAGTTTTGACTGGAGCAAACATGCGTTAGCCCCCAAGTGCCAAGAATAATACTTGTATTGAGCTTGGGACTTGTAAATTTTTTTTGATAAGAAGCAATAGACATTAGCCCCGAAGTGCCAAGTATATTACTTGTTATGTGCTTGGGACTTTGAATATGCACTGTCATCTCATAAATTGCTTGTCTCTTGCAGGCTGAGCTTATCAAGAAGGAATCCCAAATCGCCGACCTTCAAGAAAATATCAAATCACAACAATCAGAGACTTCCAAGGCCAAGGATGAACTGACCAGTGCCTTAGCAGCAATGGAAAAACTGAAGGAAAACTTCAAAAACGAGCGGGCAGGTTGGGATACAGAAAAGTCAACTCTACTAAAGAGGGCTGAGGATGCTGAAGCGGCCCTTAATCCGGTAGCGGAGGAGCTGGCTGGCTTGAAACAGCAAATAAATGCCATGACCGCTGCCGTTTTTGGTAAATAGCTTCTTCACAACCTTTAAACATGTATTATCTAATAAACTGTCGGTTTACAGACGTTTTGGATGATGCAGGAACCCGCGTTGCTCATCTTGGCTCAGATATGCGGCAAAAACTGAAAGCCGCCTATACACTTATAGAGCAGTTATATACCGGCGTACAACGGGTTATCTGCATAGCTTCCCATAATAAACCGCCCCCAACCTTGATCAAGGAGACGTTGGAAAGGCTGGCGATGATGCCTGCCCGGTTTGAAGAACTAAAGAAATCAGCTGCCAGGGTGGGTGCTCTTACTGCACTAACTCGGGCCAAAGCATGGATATCTGATCTTGATCCAGCCAATTTGGGAAACGGCTACCCGAGCATAAAGGAGGATGGGTCAGACTTTAATAGTGATGACCTCGGAGCCCTGACGAGGGAAATGCGCCCATTGGCTAGCAAATTGGCTGAAGAGACCGATCTTTCACATTATCAGTCGATTTATGATGCCAACAACAAGAGAGTTAAAGCGCCAGCTTATGATACTCCAAGTCTTACTCCTCCAATCCGTAAGCATACTTATGCTCCTGATATTGACCCCTCCACACCTATAAGTAATGAATCTGTATTCAAAGCCTTAACTGGATTGATTGGACAACTATTGACTTCCAGCCACTGGGTAGAGAAGAGGAAGATGAATCGGCGCTGGATGACCCACAACCTTCAAGTCAACCAGGCCAAGATTCATAAACCGGAGGCTGGCTGAACATCTGCTTTCTGCAAGATTTGTTAGAACAAGTATTCTTTTGGGCACCAAATGCCTTGTAATAGGCTAGCTTAAACTCTTGATCTGCTATGCCATCGCGCATATTTGCTTTGCATTACACTGATGATTTGCCATGTTAAGATATGCCACATATGCTTATGATATTAGCAATGTTGAATCTGTTCCTGCATACAACAGATTAAAAGTGTCCTGGCGGTTTACCGCTGGACGGGTCATAACGCCCAATACAAAGCCATGGGAAACTAAAATAGTTTATAACCAAGGCTGGCCTTAATTATAACCATACATAATTGAAAATATATCATACCTGTGATATTTGATCACACTAGTGGTTTACCAAACCAGTGTAGTAAGGGTGATAACCCGAATTTTGAGCACTGGTAATTATCATATATTGCCGGCTGATGAACAAGCTAGGCCGGGTTAATAAACACCGGATATTATCTTATCTCATACTGGTGACTTATAGTCAAAAGCCAGGCTGGGTTAATAAACACCGGGTAGTTTCATTTATAAACCATAAGGCATCACAGCCCTCATCGGCTTTTTAACCATGTATTACTGTGTCACATGAGAAAAAATCTCAAAAAATGTTCAAATCAAACAACAATAAAAAATCAAGGCTTTCATAGGCGGCCAGGCCTAAAACTCAAGTGCTTTCACTGGCCGCACAACCACTGAGTTAAACCTTCATTCAAAACTTATAAGCCGGACCTCACACAACCAATCGTCGTTTTAACTTTGATAAGTTCAGGGTCTGTATAAGATTGACTTATCAAAAGTACGGCGGGTGGTTCCAGGATTACCTGGGTGGAGTGGCAGACTTAAAAAGGCAGGATAACCCGAGGGTGAATACACCTGGCTTCCAAGCCTAGCTTTTAAGCCTATTACAAGGGTTATAAAAACTCTTTGTTCTTTAGAACAAGGAGCCCCCAAGCAATATTTTTGAGTTGTGCTCAAGGGGCACCTATGTTTGAGCTGTGCTTTTGCAACAGACTCTCTTTGGTCCCTTTAACTTGGGTAGCAAGCCCCCAAGTTTTTTTTCAATTGGCTTGTAAGCCGGTTCAAAGGGTAATGATAACTTCGCTTATAAGCCGGAAGCCCCCAAGTAACCAAAGACTCATTAAGAAAAAACGACAGAGGCCCTGCTTTAGCAGGGATGCCGGTTTATTATATTGATCATAATATATACATTGTAAAAAATATGTACATCAGAAGAGCCAATGGCTCAGGTGTAGTAAGGCTGAAGATGAGCAATATTCCACGGCCGGTGGGTCTCCTCGTCCGACTTACGTGAGTCCTTGTGCTCTCGAACGTCGATAAGATAGTATGACCCACTGTTCAGATTCTTGCTGACCACAAAGGGTCCTTCCCAAGGTGGGGATACCTTGTGCATATCAGTTTGATCCTGAATGAGTCGGAGCACCAAATCACCTTCTTGAAAAGTTCTAGTTTTAACCCGACGGCTGTGAAACGGTGCAGATCTTGCTGGTAAATCGCTGAACGAGCCGCCGCGATGTCCCGCTCCTCATCTAACAGGTCAAGCACTTCCTGATGTGCTTTTTCATTATCAGCTTCAACATAAGCCGCCACGCTGGGCGAGTCATGACGGATGTCACTAGGGAGAACCGCCTCTGCTCCGTAAACCATGAAGAAAGGCGTGTAACCCGTAGACCTATTGGGGTGGTATTAATGCTCCATAACACGGAAGGTAACTCCTCCACCCAACAACCCAGCGTCCTCTGCAGGGGAACCATAAGCCGGGGATTGATGCCTCACAAAATCTCTTGGTTGGCTCTCTCAGCTTGACCATTAGATTGGGGGTGAGCCACTCATGACAAGTCAAGCCGGATGTGCTCACGTTGACAAAATTCTTTCATAGCACCCTTGGACAGATTAGTGCCATTATCAGTTATGATACTGTGGGGAAAGCCAAAACTGAAAATCACCTTTTTCATGAAGTGAACCGCCGTCGCCGCGTCACATTTACTGACCGTCTCTGCCTCAACCCACTTTGTAAATTTGTCAACTGCCACCAGGAGGTGTGTCTTTTTGTCCTTGGACCTCTTGAAAGGCCCAACCATGTCAAGCCCCCAGACTGCAAATAGCCAAGTAATTGGAATCATCCTCAATTCTTGAGCCGACACATGGGCGCATCGTGAAAACTTCTGACAACCATCACATTTACTGACTAGATCCTCCGCATCCGCATGAGTCGTTAGCCAATAAAATCCATGACGGAAAGCTTTAGCAACCAGAGACTTAGATCCGACATGATGACCACAATCTCCTTCATGGATCTCACGAAGAATCTCACGGCCCTCCTCTGGAGAGACACAACGTTGAAAAGCCCCTGTAACACTGCAATGGTGTAGCTCGCCATTGACAATTGTCATCGACTTAGACCGCCGGGGTATCTGCGTCGCTAAGGTTTCATCCTCAGGTAACTCGCCCCGGGTCATATAAGCCAAATAAGGGACTGTCCAATCAGGAATTATATGAAGGGCCGCCACCAACTGAGCTTCCGGGTCAGGAATAGCCAAATCCTCCTCTGTAGGTAACTTGACCGACGGGTTATGCAAAACGTCAAGAAAGACATTAGGCGGCACCGGTTTATGTTGAGAACCCAACCGGCTTAAGGTATCAGCCGCTTCATTTTTTCTCCGATCAACATGCTCAACTTGATAACCCATAAAGTGACCAGCAATAACGTCCACCTCTCGTCAATAAGCCGCCATGAGTGGATCCTTAGAATCCCAAGTACCAGAGACTTGTTGAGCCACCAAATCTGAGTCACCAAAGCACCTTACTCGGCTTAAGTTCATCTCCTTAGCCATCCGAAGACCGTGGAGCAAGGCCTCATATTCAGATGTGTTGTTAGTGCAAGGGAACATCAATCAGAGAACATAGCAAAATTTATCACCTCGAGGGGAAGCTAGCATAACTCCAGCCCCCGAGCCCTCCAATTGCCTGGACCCATCAAAGTGAATAGTCCAATACGTGTTATCTGGTTTTTCCTCAGGCATCTGCAGCTCTGTCCAGTCATTGATGAAGTCCACCAGTGCTTGAGACTTGATGGTCGTGCGAGGCATATATTTCAAACCATGAGGTCCAAGCTCAATGGCCCACTTGGCTATTCGACCTGTAGCTTCTCTGTTTTGAATAATATCCCCTAAGGGAGCAGAACTAACCACAGTGATGGGATGACCCAAAAAATATTGCTTAAGCTTCCGACTGGCCATAAACACCCCATATACAAGCTTCTGCCAATGCGGATACCTCTGCTTGGACTCGATCAACACCTCACTGATGTAGTAAACCGGCCTCTGAACCGGGTACTCTTTGCCTGCCTCCTTCCGTTCCACCACAATGGCTACGCTGACAGCCCGGGCATTAGCAGCCACATATAACAACAACGGCTCTTTATCAATAGGAGCAGCAAGAACGGGCGGCTCAGCCAACTGTTTCTTCAGATCCTCAAACGCTTGATTAGCAGCATCACTCCAAACAAAGTGATCCGTCTTCTTCATCATCTGATAAAGGGGAATAGCCTTCTCACCTAGCCGGCTTATGAACCGGCTCAGAGCCGCAATACGACCCGCCAGACGCTGAACATCATTAACACACGCCGGCTTAGCCAATGAAGTAATGGCCTTGATCTTCTCCGGGTTAGCTTCAATCCCTCGATTGGAGACCAGGAAACCCAGGAGCTTGCCTGCTGGTACACCAAAGACACATTTGGCCGGGTTAAGCATCACCTTGTAGACCCAGAGATTGTCAAACGTCTCCTTCAAATCAATCAGGGTCTCCTTCTCTCTTGACTTCACCACAATGTCATCTACATAAGCATGAACATTGCGCCCAATCTGATTGTGAAGGCAATTTTGCACACACCGCTGATAAGTCGCCTGGGCACTCTTGAGCCCAAAAGGCATAGACACATAGCAGAAGGCTCCAAAAGGAGTTATAAAAGATGTCTTCTCCTGGTCCTTAACTGCCATCTTGATCTGATGATAACCAGAATAAGCATCCAAAAAACTCAAACGCTCACAACCCGCCGTAGCATCAATAATCTGATTAATACGAGGGAGAGCAAAAGGATCAGCCGGACAAGCCTTGTTTAAATCCATGTAGTACACACACATACGCCAAGTGTCGTTCTTCTTAAGTACCAGCACCGGGTTAGCCAACCACTCAAGATGAAAAACTTCTACAATAAACCCAGCCGCCAAGAGACGGGCGACCTCTTCACCAATGGCCTTACGCCTCTCTTTGTTGAAACATCGAAGAAACTGCTTGACCGGTTTAAACTTGGGATCAATATTAAGAGTGTGCTCAGCGAGTTCCCTCGGTACACCTGGCATGTCAGAAGATTTCCATGCGAAGATTTCCCGGTTCTCACGGATGAACTCGATGAGCGCGCTTTCCTATTTCGAGTCCAAATTAGCACTGATGCTGAACTGCTTGGATGAGTCGCTAGGAACGAAATCAACTAACTTGGTATCATCAGCCAATTTAAACTTCAAGGCCGGATCATGCTCTGTAGTTGGCTTTTTCAAAGAAGTCATATCCGACGGATCAACATTGTCCTTATAAAATTTTAACTCCTCCATTGCACAAACCGACTCAGCATAAGCTGCATCACCTTCTTCACACTCCAAAGCTATCTTCCGGCTCCCATGCACTGTGATGGTCCCCTTGTAACCCGGCATCTTGAGCTACAGATAAACATAACAGGGCCTTGCCATGAACTTAGTATAAGCCGGCCATCCAAACAGAGCATGATAAGGGCTCTTGATTTTTACCACTTCAAAGGTCAATGTCTCCGACCTAGAATCATGATCATCTCCAAAAGCAACTTCCAAAGCTATCTTACCAACCGGGTATGGAGATTTACCAGGCACCAGGCCATGGAAAACAGTGTTCGACGGTTTAAGATTTTTATCTGTCAATCCCATGCGACAGAAAGTTTCATAATAAAGGATATTGATGCTGCTCCCTCCATCCATGAGTACTTTGGTGAACTTATACCCTCCGACCTGAGGTGCAACCACCAATGCCAGGTGATCCGCATTATCAACCCGGGGCGGGTGATCTTCCCGACTCCACACAATGGGGTGCTCAGATCAGCGCAAATAACGGGGAACTGCCGGTTCAACGGCGTTCACCGCCCTCTTATGAAGCTTCTGATCCCGTTTGCATAAACTTGTGGTGAAGACGTGGTACTGCCCACTATTCAACTGCTTTGGGTTACTCTGATACCCAGATTGCTGTTGTTGATTCCCCTGACCTGACTGTTGATGGTAACCACCCTGATTGCCTTGATTGCCTTGATTACCTTGGAATCCAGAGTTAGAACCGCCACCGCCGTAACCTGGTCCATGAGAGCCGGATCCTGAGCCACCACCCGGCCCATGATTGTCTTGAAAAAGATTGGAATTTTTGTACTCCTTCATAATGAAGCAATCCTTCCAGAGGTGGCCAGACGGTGTTTCTCGCGTTCCATGCCTTGGGCAGGGCTGATTTAGCATCTGCTCAAGATTAAAGCCTGATCCTCCGGTCCATGGGGGCGGTTTACCTTTACGATGCTGGACATTATTCTGCACGTTGGTGTTAGCCACAAAGTCCAAACTATTATCAGCTTTGCGCTTACCATTGCCTCCCTGATTCGCCGGATTATGCTGCTGCCCTCTGGTGCTGCTGCTCTTCTTTCCCTTTCCCGGCTTTTCATCATCAGACTCGGGTCCTTGGTACAATCAGAGTCAGCGTACTTTACCAGAGCCACCATGAGTGTCCCCATGTCATTGCAGTGACGTTTGAGCCGCCCTAATTTCTTCTTCAGGGGCGTGAAACGACAATTGTTCTCCAACATTAAGACTACTAAATCGGCATTGATGCGATCCAATGAGTGCATGATTGTTGAAACCCAGCGCACCCAATGGGTTGTCGACTCACCTTCTTCCTGGACACAGGAGGCCAAATCCACGATTGACATGGGCTGCTTGCACGTATCTTTAAAATTCTGGATAAACCGGGCTTTTAACTCGGCCCACAACCCAATGGAGTTAGCTGGCAACCCCTTCAACCAAGTACGGGTTGTCCCTTCCAACATCATGGTGAAGTACTTAGCGCATGCAGCATCGTCAACATCCAACAGTTCCATCGCCATCTCATAACTCTCCACCCATGTTTCAGGAGGTAAATCGGCAGTGTAGTTGGGCACCTTATGGGGACACTTGAAATCATTGGGCAAACGTACATTACGCAAGGCCGGCACCAAACACGGCACACCCAGAGTCCTGAAAGTCACATCTGTCTCCATCGAAGTTGTCGGATGAACCGGGGAATGCTGACGAGCCGTATACTGAGCTGCCAGCTCAGCCTCTCGACGTGCTCTTCCTTGATCCACGATGTTCTACGCATTAACCCCACCACCTGTCGGGTTATGTCCACGGGGCGGGTTCCGGTTCCGTCCACTGCTTGACACAGCCGGTTCCTCTCAATATGCCTTCTATAACTCCGGCTCAGGCAAGGGGTTGAATGAATCCTCTCACGACTGTAAGAATAAGCCTGTTGTTGAACCAAAGCCGTCTGAAGAAGCTCTCTAGCCCTTCGCGTCTCAACTGCTATTGGAGACTCGCCTTCAACCGGGAGAGCCGCCAATCATGATGCGGCAGCGATCATGTTATCCAAGGGGTTAGAATAATGACCCGGTGGTGTCGGCACGTGCTGTTGTGGGATATTGTCTTGACAAGGCGGGTCCATTGTGCACGGCTAAACCGGCGCTCCCGTTCCAGGCGTTTCAACCCGGTTTACCACTGGCTGGTTACTGGTCCCTGCTCCGGGCGTATTGAAGAGATTTCTCGCCTCATAAACTGGCGGCAGGCGAGTCTGATGCCTTCTCCTCATGACTTCATTTGAAGCGTTCTGATCTAGCATGAGCCCGAAAGACTCTGATTGAATCCGCTGCGCCTGAACATCCAAAGCGGCCCGCTCCGCGGCCATCCTAGTGTTTTCTACGTTCAGCTCTTCCTTGGCCTGTGCTATCTCATCCCGCAACTTTGCAACCGCCGCGTTATGCTGATCCTGATCTGCCGGATTAACCACCGTTGTTAACAATGTTGTCAGCTTATCCAACAAGTCGATTAAGACCTGAGTCGGCGGGTGCACAGGGCCTCCTGCCCCAACAGCCGTTGCTATTGCTGATCCAGAAATCATCTCTGCTGCAGTTGATGAGTGTTGCACTGTCTGTGTTCCGACCATGAAGATCACGACCCTGTTCGGCGGCTTACAGGGGTCCGGAATACTATCGCCATTGGAACAGCCCCCAAGCCGGTCATCTTGCAGTTGACACAATGACTCGGTCTCATCGGTGGATGACTCACCATCAGAATAGACAACCGTCTCGTCACTAGATACCGATCTATCCTTAGATTCCGCTCCATGGATGAATCCCACAAAGGCACGATTCATGGCGGGCTGAACTCGGGCGGGTCTTGCACGCTGAGCCGTCTCGATGATATCGGTGCAGATGTCCGGCTCAGGGCCCGGTTCGCCGATCTTGCCGATGAAGACGTGGATTCCGCTGAAGGGGACCCGGTACCCGTACTCAATTGAGCCGGCCTTGGGGCCCCAGCCTGCATCGTCGATGTAAAGCTTGCCGCGACGACTCTTGGTTATCCGACCCACAGTGTATCCCTTGATCCCTTCAAAGCTGCCCTTTAAGAACTCGAAACCACCGTGCGCTGGCCCCATGGTGGGCGCCAACTGTCGTGGGTTTGTCACGGCAAATGTCCTAGCGTGAGGACTTAGTCGTGGAGCCATCGCAACGAGAGTAGCTTAAAGGGGTTAACCGGGACAAAGGACACAAGGAGTTATACTGGTTCGGCCCCATGCGGTGAAGGTAAAGGCCTGATCCAGTTTGAGGTGGTATTGCTAGGGTTTCGATGACCAGGGAGCGAATACACTTATCATGGCTCTCTATCTGTTGTTTCTTGTCCCTAAACCACCGCGGGGTCGTCACTTTATATACTCAGGTTGATGCTCGACAGTTCACAGAATCCCGGCCGGCTCATAAACGTGTCTGGCTCGGTATCCACTCTTTCCAATCTTATAATACAAGTCATACACCTATGGCGGTTTACATCTATGGGCCCTAACCCGCCTTTAGGCTTTGGGCCTTCTTATTAAGTCTCCTTCATAAATCGCCATCTTCTATGTCTTCATGGGCTTCAATACTGGTAAATCACCATGAGCATAACCCGGCCCCTCCTGGGCGGTTTATACTCAATAGTTATATCCCCAACAGTCTTGAAGACTGGGATTTGGGTCCCAGTTGAGTCGCCGGAGGAGGCATGAGATGTTCCCTGGTAATTTGAGTCAGAAGGGTTAAGAGGCTGTCGAAAAAGACCCGCCTTGGGATAAGCTAAATCAGAAGTCTGTGAAACCTTTGGACGGTGCTTGCGAGGAGCTTGGTAGAGTGCACAAAGGATTCAGCCCAGTCTTGCTGCAATCTGCCAAGCTCTCGTTCAAAAGAGACTTGGTCATATCATTGATGTCATCATCAGTTAACTGAATCTGACAGTGCCGTTGTGGATCTTTTCAGTCGCCGGTGTACTTGCACATTAAGCCGGGGCGGCGGCTTAAGGGCAAAACTCTCCAGGCAACCCAGCATCGGACCAGATCGATTCTGGTCAAACCATTGGCCATTAAAGCTCCAATCTTCGAAAATATGGGCATATATTTGGCCCTTTCGGCTGTGCTAATCCGATCGGGGAGGGGGTTCCTGTTGCTGTCGGCTCTCACGATAACCCGGTAGAGGATTTTCCCCTTCTGGAGAGGTGTCTTGACAGTAAAACCATGTTTGATTCTAGTCCTTGGGGTGACTGGATAGCTTGGCAGCTGGGAAGGTGGTGTCTTTCCGCCTCTGGATTGAAATACCGCCTAATTCTAGGCTCGGCCCATCCGTAAATTCAGTTTGGCGGTTTAGATAATAGAACTCTCTGAATAGTTCTACAGTGGGCTCCTGTTGAAGGTATACTTCCCAAAATACTTGAAAATTGCAAATGTTTGTGACGGAATTGGGTCCGATGTCTTGAGGATGGAGTTGGAAAAAGTGCAATACGTCACAGAAAATTTTGAGCCGGGTGGAGTGAACCCCTGGAGCATGTGATCAGTAAAGACAACAACTTCGCCCTCCTTTGGCTCGGGGATGGTTTCCGTTCCTGGGGCTCTCCAATGGATGACATTCTTTGTAGCTAACACGCCTACTTGAACGTGTTCATTCAGCATTTGTTCGGTAACCCATGAAGCGACCCAGTTGCAAGAGGTGATAGTCTTGGTCATTTTTGAAGATCTAAAAAGGAAATATTGCCGGTTTAAGATTATGCTGTTAAACCGGCCAATTGATTCAAGAATAAAGTGCTATGAAGAGCTAATGTGTTAAGCTGGAAGATAATATTGAGTTACGTAGATACATGAATTGGCAGCTTAAAAGGGGACTAATGGTACATGGCGGGTTATGGTTTATCAGTTAAGCCGCCCGAATGGTTACCATATTTCAAATCTATGAGTGAGGATTTTCTAAATGATGACAAACAGATTCTGCAGATCGGTGCTATAATTTTGGATCTACGCCAGTTTGGAAATAAAATAAACTCAAGACCTAAAGTGAAGGCAGTGGAAGAACTCATGTGTTCAGATGGATCTTTTGCAGAAAAAAAGTCTACTACGATTGGAAAAAGGATGCTAAAACTACTAACATGCGTCTTCAGTGTCATATTCATATTCAACTACATGATCTAGGGAAGAACAAGGAAGAACGGAGATGAACTCCGATGAACTGGGGCAAACCCTAATGGAGATCTGCTATGAGAAAGGAGGAATACCTGATGAGGCTGCTGGATAGCGGAGGTGCGCCGCGGTGCTCTGGTTCGTTCAGGTCGATGCAGTGGCCAGAGTTGAGGCAGTTGACGAGGTCGACGACGGCGAAGCTCGGGCACGCGTGGGCGTTGCGAGGAAGAAGACGGAGACGAGGAGGCAGGAAAAAATGAAAAGGACCCCTGTCCCTATTTATAAGGGGACGGATAGAAGGCATGCATGGGAATCGAGGAGGCTAAAAAATGATTATGTGGCTGCACGGGCGCCTCAAATTTCGAAAGGTCCATTAAAGATAAAGATCTGTTGAGATGTTCTGGGCTTCGTGCGAAGTTAATGCAAGATGACGTCATGGCGGGTTAATGGGATTATGTAAGCTGACGTCATGGCGGGTTATAACAAGTTCATGAAAATTGACGATGCAAGATTCTGCTAAGTCAAGCACTGAAGATTGATGTGAACAAGTTCAAATCAACCTGAGGCCTAATGTTGGGGATATAACTACTGGGTATAACCTGCCCAGGAGAGGCCGGGTCATACCACTGGCGACTTAAGGATGAAGATGGTGGGTTATAAAGGAAGCCTATTGAATGCCCAAGACCCAGAGGCGACTTGAGGCCCAAGAGGATAAACCGCCATATGTGTAATTTGTATTGTAAGACAAGCTTAGTTAGTCACCGAGCCGGACACGTTGTGTATGAGCCGGCCGGGACTCTGTAAGCCACCGGGCATCAACCTGTGTATATAAAGGGGTGACCCGACGGCGGGTTAAGACAAGAAACAAGAGATCGAGAACTAGGTCAAGCGTATTCGCTCCCTGGTAATCGAACCCATGTAATACAACTCCAAATTGGAGTAAGCCTTTACCTCGTTGCGAGGGGTCGAACTAGTATAAACTCTTTGTGTTCTTTGTCCCAATTAACACCTTCAAGCTAACCTAGCTGCGATGGTTCCACACCTAAGTCCTTTCGCTAGGGCATCTGTCGTGTTAAGTCCACGACACGTATCGAGTTGTAATTCTTGAGTTGTAAGTAAATAGAAGTGTGATGATCATCATTATTAGAGCATTGTCCCATGTGAGGAAAGGATGATTGAAGCTATGATTCCCTCACAAGTTGGGATGAGTCTCCGGACTTTTAAAAAAATGAAAGAGGCCAAAGAAGCCCAAATAAAAGAAAAGAGGACAAAGAAGCCCAAAAAAAATTGAGAGAAAAGAGAGAAGGGACAATGTTACTATCCTTTTTCCACACTTACGCTTCAAAGTAGCACCATGTTCTTCATGATAGAGAGTCTCCTATTTTGTCACTTTCATATATTAGTGGGAAATTTTCATTATATAACTTGGATTGTATATTCCAATGATGGGCTTCCTCAAATTGCCCTAGGTCTTCATGAGCAAGCGAGTTGGATGTACACCCACTTAGTTTCTTTTTGAGCTTTCATACACTTATAGCTCTAGTGCATCCGTTGCATGGCAATCCCTACTCACTCACATTGATATCTGTTGATGGGCATCGCCATAGCTCATTAATACGCCTAGTAGATGTGAGACTTTCTCCTTCTTTTGTCTTCTCCACAACCACCATATTCTATTCCACCTATAGTGCTATATTGCGTGAAAGTTGAAAAAGTTTGTGAACACTAGAAGTATGAAACAATTGCTTTTGGCTTGTCATCGGGGTTATGCATGATGAAATACTTTGTGTGATGAAGATGGAGCATAGCCAGACTATATGATTTTGTAGGGATAACTTTCTTTGGCCATGATATTTTGAGAAGACATGATTGCTTTATTAGTAGGCTTGAAGTATTATTGTTTTTATGTCAATATAAAACTTTTGTTTTGAATCTTATGGATCTGAACATTCATGCCACAATAAAGAAGATTACATGGATAAATATGTTAGGTAGCATTCCACATCAAAAATTCCGTTTCTATCATTTACCTACTTGAGGACGAGCATGAATTAAGCTTGGGGATGCTTGATATGTCTCCAATGTATCTATAATTTTTTTATTGTTCCATTCCATTATATTATCTGTTTTGGATGTTTTATATGCATTAATATGCTATTTTATATTACTTTTGGGACTAACTTATTAACCCAGAGCCCAGTGCCAGTTTATGTTTTTTCCTTGTTTTTTAGTTTTATAGAAAAGGAATATCAAACGGAGTCCGAATGGAGCAAAACATTATGATGATTTTTCTTGGACTAGAAGACATCGACGGAGCTTGGAGAGGGGGTCAGACGATGGCCGAGGAGGCCACAAGCCTGCCAGGTAGCATTCCACATCAAAAATTATGTTTTTATCATTTCCCTACTCGAGGGCGAGCAGGAATTAAGCTTGGGGATGCTGATACGTCTCCAACGTATCTATAATTTTTTTATTGTTCCATGCAGTTATATTATCAATATTGGATGTTTTACAATCATTTTATATCATTTTTTGGGACTAACCTATTGACATAGTGCCCAGTGCCAGTTGCAGGAAATCAATACCAAACGGAGTCCAAATGTAGTGAAACTTTTTGTGGATTTTTCTCGACCAGAAGACACCTGTTGGGCCAAAGAAGTACCAGAGGGGTGCTCCGAGGGGAACACAACCCACCAGGGCGCGCCTAAGGGCCCAGGCGCCCCCAGGTGGGTTGTGCCCACCTCGGTGGCCTCCCGCACCGCCTCTTTGCTCTATAAATACCCCAATATTACAGAAACCCTAGGGGAGTCGATGAAAATCAATTCTAGCCGCCGCAAGTTCCAGAACCACCAGATCCAATCTAGACACCATCACAGAGGGGTTCATCATCCCCATTGGTGCCTCTCCGATGATGCGTGAGTAGTTCATTGTAGACCTTCGGGTCCGTAGTTAGTAGCTAGATGGCTTCCTCTCTCTCTTTTGATTCTCAATACAATGGTCTCTTGGAGATCTATTTGATGTAACTCTTTTTGCGGTGTGTTTGTTGGGATCCGATGAACTTTGAGTTTATGATCAGATCTATGTTTTTATCCATGAAAGTTATTTGAGTCTTTTGATCTCTTATATGCATGATTACTTATATCCTCATATTTCTTCTCCGATATTTGGGTTTTGTTTGGCCAACTTGATCTATTTATCTTGCAATGGGAAGAGATGCTTTGTGATGGGTTCGATCTTACGGTGCTTGATCCCAATGACAGAAGGGGAACCGACACGTATGTATCGTTGCTATTAAGGATAACAAGATGGGGATTATTTCTACATAAATAGATCTTGTCTGCATCATGTCATCGTTCTTATTGCATTACTCCGTTTCTCCATGAACTTAATACACTAGATGCATGCTGGATAGCGATCTATGTGTGGAGTAATAGTAGTAGATGCAGGCAGGAGTCGATCTACTAATCTTGGACGTGATGCATATATAATGATCATTGCCTGGATATTGTCATGATTATTTGAAGTTCTATCAATTTCCCAACAGTAATTTGTTTACCCACCATATGCTTTTTTCTCGAGAGAAGCCACTAGTGAAATCTACGGCCCCGGGGTCTCTTCTTTATTATATTTGCCTTTGCGATCTATTTTTGTTTGCTTTTGTTTTCAGATCTATTAATCCAAAAAATACAAAAATACCTTGCTGCAATTTATTGTTATTTATTTTATCTCGCGTTCCCGCGAGATCTATTTATCCAATCTACTACAATTTTACCTATCTTTTTACCCGTGAGGGATTGACAACCCCTCTCTTACGTCGGATTGCAAGTATTTGTTCTTTGTGTGCAGGAGCTATTTACGTGGTGTTGCGTGGTTCTCCTACTGGTTCGATAACCTTGGTCTCATCACTAAGGGGAATATCTACCGTTGTTGTGCTGCATCATCCCTTCCTCTTTGGGGAAATACCAACGTAGTTCAAGCAAACATCAGCCACCATTTTGGCAAAGTTAACTTTAAAAAACCTTAGGTCATTTTCCATCTTCCTCTTATCTTTCAGGACCTTGCAGACTTCTTCAACCTTAACTACATCATGTATCAACCTCATGGTCACCTCCTCCTCATACATAGTCCAGATCCTAGCTAAAGCTTGCTTCAATGGGATTGGCCACTCAGGGTCAATCCACTCCACATAGTTGCACTTGGGTACATCCTATGAATGTGTGAAAAAATAAAATAACATTCAAACCAATGTAGAACCAATTTACTGAAAACAATAGAAACCCACTTAACCTATTTAATTCTGCTAATGTTCTACTTGTACAAATATAATATAGAGCTAAAATACTGCTGTTGTAATATCATACACATAAAAATATAGAGCAACATTACTGATAAAAATATACAACAACAATAATGATAAATAAAAGCAAAAAGAAGATTGCATTGCTTACTACTGCATTGGCTACTACTGATAAATAATATAGAGCTAAAATACTTATAAAGAAGAGTTATGGCCATAGACAAATACTTTCATATCAAGACTAATGGCCAGACCATAAAAAACTAACAACTCGTACACTACACTCGCTACTTATGCATTTGGTACTATTGTTATATCAAGAATTATGGCCGGAGCATTATACTTTTAACATCCAAATTGCAGAGCATCACAAAATCACAAAAACAACTAATTGCACTGCTCACTTACCTTTTTCGCACAACCTAGAAACCTCCTGCCGCTATCAGTGGATTCAAATGCCAGCAACTCTTCACAGGGGGCTCGATGCTCACAATGCGCAACATGATTCAGAGCCAAGATGATCCATTCCGTGCACTCCATGGTCATAGGTGGCTAAACATAAGCAAAACGGCTTCAATTTCAATCAAGAATAGAAATTCCCCTTTCTCCCTAGAACCCTAACCCTAGATGTGGTTCAAAGGAGCAGATGCTAACCTGACTTTTCATAGATTCATCGTCAGACGATATTGGCGGATTATCCCAAGACACCATGTGTCCCTCCCGTCAGCGGTGCAAAGCCCGTCGTGGCGGCGGATGGCGGCAGCTGCGGTGCGAGAGGGAGGGGAACGGGCAGAGGAGAGAGCGGCTGGATTAAATGCCCCCCGCGCGTGACGAAGACTTAACAGCGGTGGTAACAGACGTCTGGCCTCGGCCGTTTACCCTGGCCACGTGGTTCCGACAGGTGGGCCCAAAATGTCAGATTTTCACTTAGACGCGGCTCACAGCATGTTTAGTGCATTTTTTATTCACTTGCCATAGAAGTGGTGGTATTTCATGATTTTTGGCAAAAATGATAGTTTTGTTGTACACTAGCCACAAATGTGGTGGTTTTCAGCAATTTACTCCATGGGCAACGCAGGACATTGGCGGGGTTTGACGTTGCCAAATAGGAGGGGTGCCTCCATGTCCCCCCCCCCCCCCGTCCCCGTCTTGGGCGACTCGGGTGGTGATCCAAACCCTAGCCGTCGGGCCACCCACTTCGCCCTCTTCTCCCTCAGTCGCCACCGGAGGACACCACGGGACTAAGTCCGGTGGCCGATGGTGGTGGCGGGTGCTACTTCTTGAGCTTGCGTTGGTTTTTTCCTTGAAGAGGAAAAGGTGATGCAGCAAAGTAGAGATAAGTATTCTCCTCAGTTATGAACCAATGTCTCAATCTAGTAGGAGGAACACACAAGTCTCCAATAATTGCACCTGCACAAACAAACAAATACTTGCACCCAACGCGATAAAGGGGTTGCCAATCCCTTCAGGGTTACTTGCAAGGATGAGATATGATAGTGATAGATATAAAAGATAAGTAAAAGTGCGAAATAAAATAAAAGTAAATAAATTGCAGCAAGGTAATTTTGTGTTCTTGATTTTGTATATCTGAAAATAGTATGATAAAAGATAGACCCGGGGGGCATAGTTTTCACTAGAGGCTTCTCTCTTGAAAGAAAGCATACAGTGGGTAAACAAATTACTGTTGAGCAATTGATAGAAAAGTGCATAGTTATGACGATATCCAAGGCAATGATCATGTATATAGGCATCACGTCCGAGACAAGTAGACCAAATCCTCCTTGCATCTACTACTATTACTCCAGACATCGACCGCTATCCAACATGCATCTAGTGTATTAAGTTAACAAGAACGGAGTAATACCCATCTCGGTCATCTTTCGATTCACATTTTGCCATATATAATTTCAGCATTTCAGTATGTAAAACACAACATTCAACATGTATATTTAGTATTTCAGCACATATATACCACATTTCCGCACATATATTTCAACATTTGAACATATATATGTTAGCATTTCAGCACATATAAATAACATTTCAGCATTTCAACGCATATATTTCATCATTTCAGCACATAAACATATCACATTTCATCATTTGAACATAAATTTCAGCATTTCAGCGCACGCATGCGCGCGCGCACACAGTCATTTCAGCCACTTAAAGTTTGACACACAAATAAGTTCAACAAACTTATAAGTTCCAGACCACAAATAGGTTCAACACTCAAATGACTAATTGGTTCAACATCTAAAAGCCACTCAAACATATAAGTTCGAGATCACAAATAGGTTCAACACTCAAATGACTAATTGGTTCAACATCTAAAAGCAACTTCAACATCTCCAAAATGACACCAAAAGGTCCAAAGCAACTTGATTAGCTTTCATCTTCTCTCCACTTCATGAGCCTTGACATCTCAAAGCGCCGAATCCTAGTAAAGCGGCGCTAGGGTTTTCATTTTTTAGTGAATGACATAAGGGGCCTACCTGTTAGAATGAATAAGGATATGGGTATGCGGGTACGTGGGTATGGTATTTCCTTCCCTTACCTGTACCCAACTTCCCGATGTGTATGTTTTTTCTCATGTATAAATCGATGGGTAATTATTTTTTCCCAAGTCCTTATCCTAATAGGGTTTTTACATGCCGGGTTCGCGGGCAGTGGGTACCCATTGCCATGTTGAAGCCATCGGGGCATACATCTTCATTGCTTCTAGCGGGGCCTCCCTAATAGAGGCGAATGTCTTCTTTGAGCCAGAGTCAACTATAGCGGGACACTTGACCATTGAGAGGACGTGCGCGCTTCAAGCAGAAGAATGATGGCAGCTGTCCCAAAAAAATAGAAGTGCAACCTCTTTGGAGATGGACGACAATGAAGATGATGGAGAGGAAAGGGTGCCTAGAAGTCCCAATCTGACGTCTAGCGGGTTAGCCCAACGAGAGTAAGAGAGGAAATGAGGAGCTCAAGACATATGTAGAGGTGGAGGCGATGAAAGAAAAAACATCGATGTGTTGCTGAGGATAAGGAACGAGTATATAGAGAGAGGGAACAATACAAGATGGAGATGGAGGAGAAGAACTAAAGAAGATCCAAGATAAGAGAGTGAGATGAGATGCTATGCAAGAGAGCAGGCAACGTCAGGAAGAGACGGAGACACGGCTCGAAATTCAGGTGCGTCGGGCGACAATTAAACGACTAGCCAGGGGAATCGTTTCATCATGTTGGATGCGAACTCTACGGATCCATAGGCATGAGGATTTTGGAAGAAAATGTGAATGTCGATCATACGATGCAGGGACCTTGGACGAGGGGACAACGCACACATCGGAGAAGTGGATGGTGCACATGCTGACAGCTTGTGATTTGTACATATCGCGGGTTAACGCTTTCATTTATGCAACTTTCTAAAACTTATGTGCATGTTTTCTTGATGAGTTAAATGTTTAAATTTGAAGGCAATCGAATTTTTTGAATGAGAGAAAAAATTGGTGGCGACTCTGAGTTTACGCGTCGTCCGGCTAGTCTCCAAATGCCTATGGATCACATATGCATTATTGTGACTACAAATAATATGGCAACTCTGTGATAATTTCTTTTTTTTTACCGGATGCAAGAGTTGCTCTTAGAATTGGTACTATGCATTATATAGTTCGTGGAGATTTGTTTGGGCCTCCAAACTATTATCTTTTGTGGAATTGGTTGCCATTTACTGATATACTATTATAGACGGGTTGCTTCCTTCTTCGCAATTGCTTTCGGTGTTTTTCTTGTTGTCACAGATATAGATAATGACTTGCTTTCTTAGCTTCTTATTATTGTATTTGATCTAGACACATTAATTATGCGTACAATATCCGTGAATTTTGTTTCCAACTTTAAGATGAATTCAACTAGGAAGCATCATGCATTCTGTTAGGATGCACTAATAATCGCCGTAAGGCATGGAACTGTCTTATACCAACTAAATATCAATTAATTGTATGTTCCTAAAATTTCTACCCTTGAGCAAAGAACCAAGAGCGAAAGCAACCAATATGATCGACATGATATTATGAAATAATATGGTAGTTGTGACTAATCCATTGTCCACTTGACATACCCAGATATGCAACACGTACTCCATTGCATTTTTGGTTAGTGAGAACGCTAGTACGCCACTTTCGAAAGAAGCTAATGTAACCGCATGGAAGAAGAAGATAATGAATATGCTCTGACAAGGAAGCACCCAATCTCCAAAATAGAAGCCACTCACCGTGATTCAGGCTCTCCTTTCCTTGTAATCTCCAGAATAGATGGGTTGCTTCCCTCGTTGTAATTCCTTTCGGTGTTTTTCGTCACAATGTTCATACATTGCAACGGGATATAGATATAGTGGCATTCTAACGGGATAAAAAAATTCTACTATGTTAGATTGTCATTTATCAGTCCATATTAATGTGATTGTGTAAAAAAAATGTCAAATCCTGCCCATGATTTACCTTATTGATGAGAAAATCAATAAGTAAATTAAAGTAAAATTGGATAAAAGTGAAATTGGTTCGGAAAGTAAGTAAATTAAAGTGATTGATTACCGTAGATGGAAGGTTCGACGAATGGATGGTAAGAAAAAAAGTGAAAGATGAAACTTTACATTCTTTTTAAGCAGTAGAGATAGATATAGACCAATGAATTGTTCTCTTAGCTTTGAGCTTTATTTGAACAAGACAAATTAATTATGTGTACAAGTTCAGTGTCGGTCAGCCATGTTCAAAGGGAATTTTATATCCAACTTTAAGATGAATTCAACTAGTATGAAGCATCATGCATACTGTTAGGATGCATTAATATTCGTCATAAGGCATGGGTCTGTCCCAACTTAATATCGATTCATTGCATGTTCCTAAAATTTCTACCCTTGAGCAAAGAACCACGGGGAATGTACCGAATAAGGTAGTTCTGAATGATCCATTGTCCACTTGACATGCCGAGAGACGGACCGGACGCGTACTCCATTGCATTTTTGGTTAGTGATGAACGCCAGTACGCCACTTCCGAAAGAAGCTAATGTTTTTTTTAGAACGAAGGCTCAAGGGGGAGCCCGACTTTGAATTAACAAAGCCATCAACCGGCCAGGATTACACAAGGCCACCAAGCAAGAGCGACCGAAAGATACAAGGGAGCTGACAGAGCAGTTTACAACGCAACGCACACTACTGCACACATAAATATACACCTGAGAGCTCTGCAAGTAATGTCGAAGCCCAAAGCACATCGGCACCAAGAGGCAGGGAGCAGAGTAGCGTCAAGGATCAGCCAAAGGCCAGCAAGAACTGCGCGCAGCCGGTTCGTGTGGTTGGGATCACGAAACCTGTCTTCCAACGCCGAAGAGGACCCCAATCCTCTCACCTAGGCTCGAAGGCGCCGCACCGTCGGGTCGTTGGGCGCTCACCCGAGAGCAAGAGCAGGTGCCGGTCGGAACCCAGAGCAGGCATATCACACCGTCCTCACCACGTCGAAGGCACACCACTAGCTGCACTGGCACCTGCCCGGGGTCACCGAGAGCAGAAGGAAAACCACTGGGAGGATTGGCGAAGAAACAAGCTGCAAGGACCCAAGGTCGAAGCTTGGGAAGCCTCTACTTGGACTCGCAGCCGACGAGCACTCTCCTATCTCGGCACCACTCACCCGTAGAACCAGACAAACCCAAGGCGGCGCCTCCAAGGAGGGAACGACGTGCAGGACGCCGCCACCGCCCAACCCGAGACGAGTTTTGGGCTTTCACCCGGGATCTGGGACGGGGATGGATACGGGAGACCTCCGCGGTGCCTCAAAGGAAGAAAGGCGATGCGCGCACGCACCCTCACCGCCGTGGTCGGAGATCTGACCAAGGGTTTCCCCCGGACTCGAGATATGCCACCGGCACCCCGCCAGCACCGGAACTGGCAGCAAAAGCTGCAGATCTGACACAGCCGGAGGGGAGGAGTGAGCAGAGGAGGAGGAGGAGCTCGACCTTCAGATCTGGAGCGGAGGGACCGCACCACGACCACCACCCGCCGGATCCGCGCCGCCCGAGCAGCCGACGACTCCGGCCGTCACATCCCGCGCACGCCGCCTGTCGCGAGGCTGCGCCGCCTCGCCGTCCGGGGCCGCCGCCCCGGTGTCCGGGGTCCTTCGCGCGGGAACGAAGCGACGAGAGGCCTCGCCGCCACCTTCATCGGCAGCCGCCGGGGCTTGCCAGGCGTCCCTCAGGTGGCGGCGAGGGGAGGGGGTGTTGGGGGGGGGTGGCGGCGGCGGGGGGAAACCCTAGTCGCCCCCGGGTCGCCCGCTGGGGACGACACGGGAGCCGGGGGGGGGGGTGGTCGAAAGAAGCTAATGTAACCGCCAGGACGAAGAAGATAATGAATCTTCTCGGCAAGGAAGCACGCATTCTCCAGAATAGAAGCCACTCACCGTGATTCAGGCTCTTCTTTCCTTGCAGCGTAACAGCTGCGTGATTCTATTACACATACGACAGCTCGCACCGGGTCATGCTACTGCAAATAGGAACACTGCATCGCATGTACGCAACTGAAGCCTCTCAGCAGTTATGAACTCATGGACAGAATGAAGTAAGTCCACTCAGTGAGTCCGATGCCAACCAAATCAACCGCACAAGTCCTCTCAGATAGATTAGTGGAATTAACAGTACTAGTGTTATGAATTTTGTTTCAGAAATTCAGTGCAAAAACAACTGGCTGATAAAGTGACAGGCTTGGTGAACTGAACCAATGGATTATTTTCCCGTGAGTTTGGCATTCAACCGTGTGCTTGCTCGTTCGATCAGGTGCTTAGTGGTAGCAAACCGGGAGCAATATGAAGACTCTGTTTTGAAATTAGCGGTGGGTGGACTCACTTTGCTTTCTCGTTTGGAACAGAACAGTAGGCATCAAAGCTAAGTAACGCTGACCAACTTCAGCACTCACGACGAGATGGAGACGAGACGACGTCGCGCCTATATAAACAAGCTAGCCTGCACGTCCGTTGAACGTCGAAGCAGCGCCCTGCAGTGCAAAAGCCAAGAAAGAAAGTAGCGCAGAGACTATGGGTGGCATGGGCGAGCGCCTCGTGATCGGCACCGGAGGCGGGCACCACGCTGACCCTGCACAACCTGTGCCCGTACCCCGTGTGGCCGCTGGTGACCCCGAACACGGGCTTCCCCTCCATCTGCGGCAACGACATCCGCCTCGAGGGCAACGGCCACGGGCTCGTCTCCTTCCCCTTCCCGCCGACCTTCTGGTCCGGGCAGCTGGTGGCGCGGACCGGTTGCGCGCCCCCGCCGCGGTGCGTGACGGGGAGCGAGCGGCCCGCGGGCGTGGTGCAGCTGACCGTGCACTCGGCCGAGGGCGCGCCGCGGCCGGACCTGGCGGTGTACAGCGTGAGCCTGGTGGACGGGTTCAACGTGCCGGTGGTGGTGAGCCCGCAGGCCATCAGCGGCGACGGGCCGTGCCCGGCCCTGGGGTGCTCGGCGGACCTGAACGCCGGGTGCCCGCCGGCGCAGCGCGTGGTGGGCGCGGGCGGCTGCGTGGTCGCGTGCAAGGGGCCGCCCGGCTACTTCAAGCAGCGGTGCCCGCTGACGCTGACGACGCCGGTCGACAGGGAGCCCGTGCAGCAGCACTGCTACGCGCCCGGCGAGCTCAAGGTCGTCTTCTGCCAGCCCGCGATGGTTGGCGCCGACGCCGCCGCACAGCCGGATGTCGTCGTCGCCGAGAACTAGGTGGCTGGCCATTAGCGAGTGATGTTGATACACGTATAAGGTGTAGTAGTGAAAATAAGAAGAATGGCACGTAGTATCATGCGTGCCGCCCGGCCGTGCCCCTGAGATGCATATGATATCGTCGTAATGGAATCGTCAATGATCCGTTATTATCGTACACATCCGTTCTTCGCGTGCATGTTTGTGGACAAGTAGCGCTGCGCTCTACCATTACTTGTGACTTGTGAGCGTTCGAGCTAATATGTGGAGTGGAGTAGGTTGTAGCTAGAACGAACGAGAGAGAGAGAGGCCCCCGCAAATAAGAAACAAAGCAGAATCGTCCATGGTCCATTCTTCCGCGGCAAACGAATCCAACGCAGCATGTACGCATGTATGTTGTCTTCTCTGGAAATCAACCGGGAAACATACGGAGCGAGCGCGTTTAAGCATCACGTTTTATTGAGTGAAGTTTGAAATAAACCCTGACATTGTAGAGATCGACGCAAATGAACCTTCACCTTCAAATCCCTGAAATACATACCCTGACATCTCTGATCCCGGTCTATTGTAACTCTGAACATGTTTGGCGCACCGGGAAAGGAGATGATCCCAACTAGGTTCACCCGCTACTCTCACTGACAATATGGGTCCGCAAGTCATATTTATTTCTCTCCTGTTATCTTCTTCATCCTCTGTCCTCTCCTCTCCCGATCCCCTTTCCGGCTTTCCCTCTCCGCTGCCAATCCCTCTTTCCTCTCCTACGAGGCTGGCCGAGCTGCACACGGGATCCCGCCAGAGAGCGCGCTGCGCGAGAGGACGAGCATCTTGAGCCTGAGGATCAGCGAGAGCTCCGGGACATCGCCGGAAATCCCTGACGCTGAGCACGCGAAGGCCGTCGAGCATGGCGAGATGCCGAGCCTTGTACGCGTGTGTGCGACCCCTCCACGGTCAGCATCGAGTCACACAGCCGGCGACTAGGAACCCCGCATCCCGCTCCCTGAGCTACATAGAAGCTCTGGTTTTTTCTTTATTTATTTGAAGGCATCGCCGGTGGTAATACTCGTGTACTAAGCAGCATGTAAAAGAAGTAAAGAACAACAGGAAGCTTTGATCTTCGGAGAAGAGAACGTGAGTTGCAGTGAAGAGAAAGATAGATGCGTCCTTGTTCGGTGTTTGACTGCGTTGTGCAGTGTCTCACCATGCTCCTTTTATGTCTGTGCAGCACTAGCCACGCAGCCGCCGTCGGCTCGTCTGCGGTGAATAGGTCCGGCCGAACTACCGATGTAGCTAGCGTCAGCGTTATGTTCCTCACTCCAGTGCAGGCCCGTTGGGTTCTCGCCCAGGCCGCGTAGTTCCTTCTCGCTGTTGTCGGAGAGAGGCAGTGTCGTCGATGCCTACTGATGCTGTCTAGCGAGATTGCGGATAGAAGATTGAGATGACAGGTGGGCCAATGTAGTCAGCCAGAGTAATGATCAATCCCGGCTGGGATTGCGCCTTCCCTGTTACACCAAACTACTCCCTCCGTTCCTAAATACTTGTCTTTCTAGGCATTTCAACAAGTGACTACATACGGAGTAAACTGAGTGAATCTACACTCTAAAATATGTCTACATACATCCGTATGTGGTAGTCATTTGAAATGTCTAGAAAGACAAATATTTAGAAACGGAGGGAGTAGATCTTATTCACGTAGGGTCTGGATTGACTAGGATCTATAAATACGGGGTATCAACTTCAGGGATTGAAAAGTAAGGGTTCAATTGCGGCGGCCTCTACAACGTGAAGGTTTATTTTAGACTTCACTCCGTTTTATTCATTCTCGGTTCTCCTTTCTCGCGAGTCGCGACGCGCGTATGGTAACAACGTGGTGATCGTTTTAGCGCTGGACGCACACCATGAGACCAAGGCCCACAGTGCGAACCAACCCTTTTTCCTCAGCATCTCTTAGTCGATAGTAGTCCTAGCACGTGTTTTTTTTTGACTTTTTGTGAAGTTCAAAAGGCTCGAGGTCCAACATTTCTAGAAGATCAATTTTTGGATTATTGAATTTTTAGCAAGTTTGAATTCATCAAAAGCACCAAGAAATTTCAAGAAGAACTTTCATTTCTTAGACATTTAAGAAAAACAAGTACCCAAATTTACACATGTGTTTCCCAAACACGGCAAAAGAAGGGGGGTAATCAAATAGAGAAGGTCGTCCTAGCGGAACTGACCGCACTCCTAGGTGGCTGTTCGAGAGCTTGGCCCTTCGACCAGAGTGGATCACTAGAATGTACATCCTCCGTCCGGAATTAACAAATTAACACTAAGGAAGTGTTTGTTTCGATGAGTGGTAATGTAAACATAAAGGGGAAATGATTACACACTGTAACAGCACCGGAATTGACAAACCCCATTCTATTTGGTTCTGCAGTGTAAAGGAAACAGATCAAGAACAAATCGAGATCTGCAGGAGGAGAAAGAGATTCATCCGGAGACGGGCCTTGCTGCTCCTCGATGGCAGCTTCAGCATCCTCGTCGTCAGCGGCGACGGCTGGCGTGGTCTTTCCCGGTGACTAGATCAGGGGGAGAGGACCGAGGGGAGGCGGTGGCGCTGGACTCGAAGCGGCTCGAAGGGAGGTGGCGGCGCTGAACTTGAAGGGAGGCGGCGACGGCGGTGCAGGCAGACCGATGGGAGGACGGAGTCGCGGGGGAGGAGGGCTCGGGGTGAGGAGCGCTCGAGGGTGGGAAGGAATCCTTTACCGGTGGGGGGTATCGACCGATCGCTGCCCAGGCCTGATTACACAAGGTTGCCACCAAACGCACGTAACATTGTCCGTTTACAACGTCAGGAACAGATGGAGGCACGTAGGCTTGAAATTCAGGTGCGCCGGGTAACAATTAAATGGATAGGCATGAGAATCGTTTTGTCATGTTGAATGCAAACTCTATGGATCCATAGGCATGAGAATTTTGGGAGAAGATGCGAATGTTCATCATACGGTGCAGGGACCTTGGAGGAGGGGACACCGCCCATCTACAAGAAGGGGATGGTGCACATGCCGACAACATGTGATTGGTACATATCGCCAGTTAACGTCTTCGTTTATGCAACTTTCTAAAACCTATGTGCATGTTTTCTTGATGTGTTAAATGTTTAAATTTAAAGGCAATCAAAGTGTTTGAACGAGAAAACAAATGGAGGATGAGATATGGCGACTCTGAGTTTGCGCGTCGTCCGGACAGTCTCCAAATGCATATGAAGCACATATGCATTAATGCGACTACAAATATGGCAAGTTTGCCATAGTTTTTTTTTTGACAGTATGCGAGAGTTGCTCCTAGAATTGGTACTATGCATTATATCGTTCATGGCGATCTGTTTGGGCCTCCAAACGATGTTTTTGTGGAAACTGATTGCCATTCATTGATATACTCCCTCTATTCCCTTATACGAGGCCACAAACTCAAATTATATGTACCAAGTTAAAATTCAATGATTGCTTTGCCATCCCATTTTTCTTTTGTTAACCGGAATCATTAATACGCCCACATGCATGGAGGGAAAGAATGAGAAGGAAGTAGCACAGTGTCATTATGACTACATGCATGCAAGTATTAAACAAGTTGATAGTACGAGGAATCATCATTAAGTTTTGCCTCGATTAGAATTAGTGGCCTTGTATAGATGCAAAATGTATTAGTCATAGTGGCCTTGTATAAGGCTAGTCATAGTGGGAGTAACTTAGCTAGTAACATAGCGCATTTCGAGAAAATTCTGCTTATGTGGCAAGTAATTAATGAAAGGTGGTAACATAATATGTTACTGTAACATAGCGGTTTTCAAGATAAGATGAGTCTACGAGCTAATAAATGAAGCCATCTATGATACTACTATTATGTTACTTTGCATTATGAAGGTAATAATTTAGACTACTAGTCTAAGTTACTCCTCACTATGACCAGCCTAAGGGAATGGAGGGAGTACTATTATAGATGGGTTGCTTCCTTCTTCGCAATTGCTTTCGGTGTTTTTCTTGTTGTCATAAATATCGATAATGAATTGTTTTCTTAGCTTCTGATTACTGTATTTGAACTAGACAAATTAATTATGTGTAGAATTTCAGTATCCTTCAACCATGTTCAAAGGGAATTTTGTTTCCAACTTTAAAATGAATTCAACTATGAACCATCATGCATTCTGTTAGGATGCACTAACAATCGCCGTAAGGCATGGAACAGTCTTATACCAACTCAATATGGATTAATTGTATGTCCCTAAAATTTCTACCCTTGAGCAAATAACCAAGAGTGAAATCAAAGAATATGATTGACATGATATTATGAAATAATATGGTGGTTCTGACTAATCCATTGTCCACTTTTCATACTCAGATATGTAACACGTACTCTATTTCATTTTTGGTTAGTGAGAACGCTAGTACGCTGCTTCCGAAAGAAGCTAATGTAACCGCCATAAAGAAGAAGATAATGAATCTTCTCGACAAAGAAGCACGCACTCTCCAGAATAGAAGCCGCTCACCGTGATTCAGGCTCTCCTTTCCTTGCAACGTAACAGCTCCGTGATTCTATTACACATACGACAGCTCACACCGGCTCATGCTACTGCAAATAGGAACACTGCATCGCATGTACGCAACTGAAGCCTCTCAGCAGTCATGAACTCACGGACAGAATGAAGCAAGTCCACTCAGTGAGTCCGACGCCAACCAAATCAACTGCACAAGTCCTTTCAGATAGATTAGTGGAATGAACAGTACTAGCATTATGAATTTTGTTTCAGAAATTCACTGCAAAAACAACTAGCTGACAAAGTGACAGGCTTGGTGAACTGAACCGATGGATTATTTTCCCGTAAGTTTGGCATTCAACCGTGTGCTTATAGCAGGTGCTTAGTGGTAGGAAACCGGGAGCAATATGAAAAGACACGGTGCGGTTCCTCTGTTTTGAAATTGGAAAACTCTTTACTTAGACCGACTGATTTTTGTCTATTGCAAACCTCCCCGCGAGCCGTCCGATCAAGTTTGATCATGCGGCGCTGGCGTCTCTCTCTCGCATCATGGACACAGTCTCGTTGGTTCGACCACGCCGCAACCACGCGGTGTCTCACGAACAAGAAAGCAGAGACGTCAGATCTAGCAGCAGCTGATGCGAGAGGCGACGCGTCGGCGAGCATCTGGAGCAGCAAAGCCATGGCGACGACAGAGAAGTGGAGGCGTGGTGACGACAGAGCATCGACCGACGCTCTGCCGCACAGGTATTTCACACCCGCCCCAAATCGAGCTGAAATGGTAAGGTATCGGTTCAAAATTAGGGGTAGACATGCGGGGGCTCGACGAGCGGCCCTCTTGGGGCGGAGGGGGACCTGACGGCGCGGCGATTGTAGGGCGGAGGGGCTCGTCGGACCGTTTAGATCAGGGCCAATTAGGCCGGAGGGGGGGTGCTGCATAGATCATGCGTGTGTGGCGGATTTGATTCGTTTCATATAAGGAATCCACAGCCAGCGCAGCAATCCACTGCGGCAAGGGGTGTGATTTGGGGTTTCACAGCTGCAGGAATGTTGTGTTCATTTTCAGAGCAACAACAAAATGTTAATCTCCAGACTGATGGAGGTGCTTCATTTCAACACAGATTAGTGTTTCTTTGTTCATTTTCAGAGCAGCAGCAAGAATATTTGTTCTCCAGACTGGGATGCACATACTAGTGTTTCTTTGTTAATGTTCAGAGCAGCAACAAGAATGTTGTTCTCCAGACTAGGAGTGGTGCTTCATTGCAGCACAGACTAGTGGTTTTTTGTTCATTTTCAGAGCAGCAGTTGTACGCAGCAGCAGGAATGTTCGTTCTTCAGATTGGGATCTGCATTTTGTTTTCTTTTTTCTAGTCATGGGTCTGATTCTATGCAACTTGGGGAACGGTGTTTCATTGCAGAACAGACTGTAATGGTTTTTGTTCATTTTCTATGACTCCTTTTGGCAAAAATGAGGCTTCCGATTACAGGCATGGTGTGCTAGATAATGTGATAATGATTCATTAGTACCTTTGTTTCACCAGCAGGCTTACTTCTCTTGTATGTTTGCTGCTAGGCAATGTGTTTTTTCTTAGCAGCAGCTGCATATTTGTTTTGCTGTCAATGGAGTGGCTAATGGATGACATGCATGCAGTGGGGGTTTATATCCGGGGTGTTGTGTTTTTTTGTTTTATTTGTAACATAACATGCATAATGTAGATGCAGTGACATTTTAGCAATGTTGTTTCATCAAGTAGTGGCCAATTTAGAGATACTGTGGTTTTTTTATCTAGTTGGTCTACTGCTGCTGTTGCTTAGTTCATAACATTTTCTCCTTGCAGAGCCTCAGCAATGTGATGATGAAGATTCTACTGATGGATGATTATCAACATAGTTTTCAACAAGCCGCTTCTATACAATTGCTCAGAAAAATCAAGGGCGGTCTTAAGTGACTGCTGCTAGCCAGGGCTGCGTCAGGCGACCGTTGCGGCGGGCATCGACCATCCTGCGAGGGGCCGTGGATTGGCTGTTGTGAACCGGCCGCGGACGTTGCGACTGGTGCTGCGAAGGGGACACGCGGTGGGCCAGATTATTGCTGGTTGCTATGACACTGAGTGGTGAGCGGCTGGGCCAGAGACTTGAAGCATCGCCTAGCCGTCGGAGCATCAGCGGTGCAGCAAATGGAGCATTACCAGTGCTGCGATGGAGCTTTCGATAGGTCACCGGAGCATCGTCGGGCCGCCAAAACATTATCAGTGCTGCAGTGGAGCTTCTCGGGTTGTCAGAGCATCTCCGGTGCTGCGACGGAGCATCGTCGAGCCACCGAAACATCATCGGTGCTGCAGTGGAGCTTCTCGGGTTGTCAGAGCATTGCCGGTGCTGCGACGGAGCATCATTGAGCTGCTGAAACATCATCGGTGCTGTTGTGGAGCTTTCTCGGGTTGTCAGATCATTGCCGGTGCTGCGACGGAGCATCGTCGAGCTGCTGAAACATCATCGGTGCTGCGGTGGAGCTTATCGGGTTGTCAGAGCATTGCCGGTGCTGCGACGGAGCATCGTCGAGCTGCTGAAACATCATAAGTGCTGCGGTGGAGCTTATCGGGTCGCCGGAGCATCGCCGGTGTTGCGACGGAGCATCGTCAGGCCGTCGAAACATCATCGGTGCTGCAGTGGAGCTTCTTGGGTCATCGGAGCAACGCCAGGCCCCGAAACATAATCGGTGCTCCAGTGGAGCTTCGCGGGCCATTGGAGCATTGCCAGAGCATCGCCGGTGCTGCGACGGAGCATCGTCAGGCCGACGAAACATCATCGGTGCCGCACTGGAGCTTCTCTGGTCGTCGGAGTATCGCTAGGCCGCCGAAACATCATCGGTGCTCTAGTGGAGCTTGTCAGCCGACGGACGGAGCATTGCCGGAGCATCATCCGTGCTGCGCTGGAGCATTGCCAGGTCATCGAAGCATTGCCGAAGCACCGCTGACGCTATGGAGGAGCATCGCCTGAGCTGCCGGGGCATCACCAGTTCCTTAAGGAATTACGCCCGTGGTGTTGGGACAGCAGTGATGTTGTGTTGGTGGCTGGAAACGCTGCAAAGAGACATGGGGGTACGGTGTGGATGGAAATGATAGTATGATACTATCAGGGAATCAAACGGCCCAAATCAAATTCTATTTACGCAAATCAACGGCTGGCCAGGCGGCTGATCTTCTGCTGACGCCTAGCAGCCGCCTTTGAAATTACCGGTGGGTGGACTCACTTTGCTTTCTCATTTGGGTTTGGGAACAGTAGGCATCAAAGCTAAGTAACGCTGACCAACTTCAGCACTCACGACGAGACGGAGACGACGTCGCCTATATAAGCAAGCTAGCCTGCCCGCTCCGTTGAACGTCGAAGCAACACCCTGCGAAGCCAAGAAACAAGTAGCGCAGAGACTATGGCTGGCATGGTAGAGCGCCTCGTGATCGGCACCCTGCTGGCCGCCACCTTCCTGGCGGCACCGGCGGCAGGCACCACACTGACCCTGCACAACCTGTGCCCGTACCCCGTGTGGCCGCTGGTGACCCCGAACACGGGCTTCCCCTCCATCTGCGGCAACGACATCCGCCTCGAGGGCAACGGCCACGGGCTCGTCTCCTTCCCCTTCCCGCCGACCTTCTGGTCCGGGCAGCTGGTGGCGCGCACCGGCTGCGCGTCGCCGTCGCCGTCGCGGTGCGAGACGGGGAGCGCGCGGCCCGCGGGCGTGGTGCAGCTGACCGTGCACTCGGCCGAGGGCGCGCCGCGGCCGGACCTGGCGGTGTACAGCGTGAGCCTGGTGGGCGGGTTCAACGTGCCGGTGGTGGTGAGCCCGCAGGCCATCGGCGGCGACGGGCCCTGCCCGGCCCTGGGGTGCGCGGCGGACCTGAACGCCGGGTGCCCGCCGGCGCAGCGCGTGGTGGGCGCGGGCGGCCGCGCGGTCGCGTGCTATGGGCTACCTGGCTACTTCAAGCAGCGGTGCCCGCTGACGCGGACGACGCCGGTCGACAGGGAGCCCGTGGAGCAGCACTGCTACGCGCCCGGCGAGCTCAAGGTCGTCTTCTGCCAGCCCGCAATGGTCGACGCCGCACAGCCGGATGTCGTCGTCGCCGAGAACTAGGTGGCTGGCCCTTAGCGAGTGATGTTGATACACGTACAAGGTGTAGTGAAAATAAGAGTGGCACGTATCATGTGTGCCGCCCGGCCGTGACTCTGTGTCACGTAACAGTCACGTAAAGACCCGTAGGTCTTGGATTATCGCTCCATATATTATGTGAATCTTAACGGAATCGTCAACAATCCGTTCCCGTACATCCGTTCTTACGCGTGCATTTTTGTGGACAAGTAGCGCGCTCTACCATTACTTGTGAGCGTTCGCGCTATGTGGAGTGAAGTACTTTTTTTTTTTGAGAATATCGAGCTGAGTAGCTAGAACAAGACAGAGGCCCCGGAAAAGAAAGAAAAAACGAGAGAGAGGCGTGAAAAAAAATCGGGTTAAAGAGAAGCGTGGTCCGTTCTCCACGGGGGCTGCACGGTAACGAAATGCTGGGCTGGCATTGCAACGAAAATCTGGGCCTACAACCTCGCGATCAGCAGGCCCACTGCTAAGATCGACAAAACAAATGTGATTTCTTCTTCTCTTCCCCAAAAACAAAGCAGTGATTATAGAAAAATTTCAAAAAAAATGTGGCATTGGAGACGCGGGGAATCGAACCCCGTGCCTCTCGCATGCGAAGCGAGCGCTCTACCATATGAGCTACATCCCCTTTCTGCAAATAAAATATTTTTCGTGTAAAGGGAGGTGCCCTAAAAGTGCTAGCGCTGCAGAGGCAAAGAGCAATGCGTTCCATCTGTATCTGTGGGTGTAGACGGTCTTTCATTATTCTTCGTCATATTGACCACATTGATCCCTATTTGCATTTCATGACGATCATCTTTGTAAACCAGTAGCTTCAGGTGCTCAATGCGCTTCACTTATCCTGGACTCTGCTCCAGAAAATGATCGCCTGAATCATGCTCCTTATTGCGGTTCTAACCACCTGTGCTTTGCATGTTCGACTGCTTCATACCAGTATTTCGAGACGACGAAATGTAGAGTGCCATACTCCTTCCGAAGAGAAGTACAACACCCACACAACTTTTAAAAACAACAATTTTCCCGATTATATGTGGATTATCTGAAACGGAATCGATACAATTGACAAGTGTTTAAACCGACCATATTTATTAGTATCACACAACCGACATAGGTTTACAAAAACTGTTGGACATAGGGAACTAGCGAGTCTTTTTCTCTTTCTTTTTTAGCGTAATAACTTTATTCCTCAAATAACAGCAAGATCGTTTACATAATGGTGGAGAATAAAGTCAGGGACGATGGTCTCCCACTCTTCTGATTTACTAATGCTGAAACAGTGCTTTGCTAAACCATCGCTATCAAGTTTGCCTCTCTAGTACAATAATCAAAACTGATAGAAGCATAATCCATTGACATGAGGGAGCATTCTGCTATGATTGGGACATCCACTCCCATGTAGGCATTAGGATCAGATATGGCCTCCAGCGCAGTCAAACTATCAGACTCGATGATGAGCTTCATACAACCCAGTTTCGCTGCTAGGTACATACCACATCGAATAGCAAATAATTCAGCTGAACCTGCACTAGACACATGTGGTAGGACATGAGTTGCTGCCCCCAGAAATTTGCCATGGTCATCTCGTGCAACAGCTCCGCAAGCTCCTGTGAAGTTATCCTCATGAAATGATGCATCGACATTGATTTTTACAACTCCCGCACTTGGCTTCTTCCATACATTATCAATCCTACGTATAGGCTGGTTTGGTGAATGAGCACGAACAAAATTTGTGGCAAGTACTTGAATAGAAATAGTTGTTTGATCCGGTGTCTGTACTGTCTCCCCTCTTGTACGTTGCCTTCTTTGCCACCAAATGAACCACATGGCCGCCAAAATAAATTTGGCTGTTGGTATGGTATGTGTCACTGTGCGCAGCCGAATCAATATATCTAGGGTGATAGAGCCGGATCGGTCTTGCCGAGCGGCTTGTTCAATCACCTCCGATAGTCCTAGAGCAGTCCACACTTCAGATGCACGGATACACGTAAATAGACAGTGCTGGATATCCTCTAGACCAATTTTGCACAATGGGCATTGCGGGATCAAGGGTACATGTCTGCCTGCGAGAACACCGTAACATGGTAATACCCCCTTTAATACTTTCCAGCCAAAATGTTTGATCTTCCCTGGAAGGCGAAGTTGCCATAATTCTTTCCAAACTGCATTCAACTAAGCACTCCCTGGGCTATTCAAGCTTGCGTAATGACGTCCGTACTGATCGAACTCCACATGGTATGCCGAACGAACTGAGAAAGTTCCAGATCTCGTATAATGCCACGCCACAAAATCTTCCATAGTTTCAACATGGAGGGGGATTTGAAGTATTCTGTGCACATCCACTGGTGAGAACACGCTATGCAATAGTGCCTCATCCCACTGTCCCGTGTGGGGGTCGATTATATCTTCCACCTTTGTTAACATAATTCCTCCTCTAGGGGTAATAAGCTTCCTGGTTTCGCTAGAAGGGATCCAAGGGTCCTCCCAAATGTTAATCTGGGAACCAGTGCCCACTCGCCAGATGCAACCCCTTTTGAAAGTTTGTATCCCAGCAACAATACTTTGCCAAGTAAAAGATGAGCCTTTCTTTGGACCAGCTTTGAGGATATCGCCATTAGGATAATATTTTGCACTCAGAACACGTGCACACAAAGAGTCGGGATTTTGGAGAAGTCGCCAACACTGTTTTGCTAATATAACAAGGTTAAAACTGTGAAGGTCTCTAAACCCCATGCCTCCCTTCTTCTTCGGGACACACATTTTCCACCATGCAAACCAATGCATTTTCCTTTTCTCCTCTCCATCGCCCCACCAGAAACCCGATATTTCATCAGTGATTGATTTACATGTTGGGGAACGTAGCAATAATTCAAAATTTTCCTACGTGTCACCAAGACCAATCTAGGAGATGCTCGCAACGAGAGAGAGGGAGTGCATCTTCATACCCTTGAAGATCGCAAAGCAGAAGCGTTACAAGAACGCGGTTGATGGAGTCATACTCGCGGCGATTCAAATCGCGGAAGAAGCGATCTAGCGCCGAACGGACGGCACCTCCGCGTTTAACACACGTACAGCCCAGGGACGTCTCCTCCTTCTTGATCCAGCAAGGGGAGAGGAGAAGTTGAGGGAGAACTCCAGCAGCACGACGGCATGGTGGCAATGGAGCTCGTGGTTCTCCGGCAGAGCTTCGCTAAGCACTACGGATGAGAAGGAGGAGGTGTATGAGGAGGGAGGGCTGCGCCAGGGAAGATGTGCGGCTGCCCTCCCACCCCTCCACTATATATAGGGGCAAGGGGAGAGGGGGAGGCGCCCTAGGGTTTCCCCTAGGGGGGCGGCCAAGCAGATTGGGTCTCCCTAGGGAAAATCCTAGGGAGACTTGCCCCCCAAGCCAAGCAGGTGGAGGCTTGCCTCCCCAGCCAGGTGGAGGCGCCCCACCTCCCCAAGTAACGTGGGAAAGGGTGTGGGGGGGCGCACCACCCCTTAGTGGGCTGGTTTGCCCCTTCCCCTTTGGCCCATGAGGCCCTCCAACACTTGGCGGGGCTCCCGAAACACCTTTCGGTCATACTGGCCATAGCCTGGTACCCCCGGAACACTTCCGGACTCCAATACCCTTCGTCCAATATATCGATCTTCACCGCCGGACCATTCCGGAACTCCTCGTGATGTCCGGGATCTCATCCGGGACTCCGAACAACCTTCGGTAACCACATACTATTTTCCATAACAACTCTAGTGTCACCGAACCTTAAGTGTGTAGACCCTACGGGTTCGGGAACCATGCAGACATGACCGAGACACCTCTCCGGCCAATAACCAATAGCGGGATCTGGATACCCATATTGGCTCCCACATGTTCCACGATGATCTCATCGGATGAACCACGATGTCGGGGATTCAATCAATCCCGTATACAATTCCCTTTGTCAATCGGTATGTTACTTGCCCGAGATTCGATCGCCGGTATCCCAATACCTCGTTCAACCTCGTTACCGGCAAGTCACTTTACTCGTTCCGTAACGCATGATCCCGTGGCTAACTCATTAGTCACATTGAGCTCATTATGATGATGCATTACCGAGTGGCCCAGAGATACCTCTCCGTCATACGGAGTGACAAATCCCAGTCTCGATTCATGCCAACCCAACAGACACTTTCGGAGATACCTGTAGTGCACCTTTATAGCCACCCAGTTACGTTGTGACGTTTGGCACACCCAAAGCACTCCTATGGTATCCGGGAGTTGGACAATCTCATGGTCTAAGGAAACGATACTTGACATTTGGAAAAGCTCTAGCAAAGGAACTACACGATCTTGTGCTATGCTTAGGATTGGGTCTTGTCCAGATGTGATCACGTTATCAATGACATCCAATGTCCATGGTCAGGAAACCATAACCATCTATTGATCAATGAGCTAGTCAACTAGAGGCTTACTAGGGACATGTTGTGGTCTATGTATTCACACATGTATTACGGTTTCCAGTTAATACAATTATAGAATGAACAATAGACAATTATCATGAACAAGGAAACAAAATAATAACCATTTTATTATTGCCTCTAGGGCATATTTCCAACATTACATATCCCTTTCGGTAACTTAAACACAGACATAACATAGGATGGAATTGCCTGCACCACAGATTTCAGGAGAATCTCATTACCTTGCATTGATAAAGTCTTTTCTTTCCATCCCTTTAGTCTCTGGCACACTCTATCAACTAGGTACTGAAAACAGTCACTACGGTCAACCCCAACCATAGTTGGTAAACCCAGATACTTATCTGACAGAGCTTCAGTTAATATGTCCAGCATTCCACAAACACTCTCCCTGTCATTTACTCTGGTATTAGGACTAAAAAAATATACTGGATTTTGGGGTACTTACACGCTGCCCTGAACTAACACAGTACATGTCGAGAATCCTTTTCAACGAGTTTGCATTCTGATCAGTTGCTCTCATCAGTATCAAATAATCATCTGCAAATAAAAGATGAGAAATAGAAGGGGCATTCCTTGAAACTTTTATACCTTCAATTCCACCAATTTCTTCCTCATGAGCTAGCAGACTTGATAGGCCTTCAGAACATATCAAAAAGAGGTATGGGGACAAAGGATCGCCCCGTCGAAGGCCTCTGGCCGGTTAAAACTCCTCTGTTTCCGTGTCATTAAATCTGATTTGGTAGCTTACGGAGGAGACACACTCCATAATAAGTTCAACCCATTGCGAATGAAAACCCAACCTTATCATCATCTGCCGAAGAAAATCCCATTCTACTTTGTCGTATGCTTTTAGCATGTCCAACTTAACAGCACAGACACCATTTGAGCCATGTGTTCGCTTTTTAATGGAATGAAAGCATTCATAAGCGACCAACACATTATCAGTTATTAACCTGCATGGTACAAAAGCACTTTGTGTCGGGGAAATCAAGTCAGGAAGGATTTTTTTCAGTCTATTGGCCAGCATCTTTGAGATTATCTTGTATACCACGTTGCATAAACTAATGGGTCTGAATTGGGTTATTACCTCAGAGCTGTCCACCTTTGGGATTAGCACAACATTGGTAGCATTCCACCCATCTGGGATCTTCTTATTGTTGATAGCATCAAGTACTTCTCTAGTAAGCTCCTCTCCAACAATGTGCCAGAAGCGTTTGAAGAAAATAGCATGAAGACTGTCTGGGCCAGGAGCCTTCATATCGCCAATTTGGAACAGGGCTTTCTTTACTTCCTCCTGTGTATATGGTGCAATTAATAAAGCATTCATATGCGGCGTAACCACTGGTTTAACAGTGGATAGCAACTCCTCATCTATCATTCCTGCATCAGAATCAAAAAGGCTCCGAAAGTAATCGAAAATGAGGGGCTTGAGGTTATCATTCCCCTCAACCCAATCATCATTAATATTTTTCAATCTCTTAATTAAATTACGGCGCCTACGGGTCGAAGCGTACTGATAATAAAATTTTGTGTTACGGTCGCCGCGTCGCAGCCAATTCGCATGACCTCTCTGAGCCCAATAGATTTCCTCCTGTTCAAGGAGGTTTTCAATCTTCAGCGTAAGTTCTTGCTGCTTCGACTTAATCTCAGCAGTAAACGACACACACATGATCATTTCCAATTCCTGTTGTGTTGCCTTCAACCGAGCACGAGGGCCCTTTAGAACTTTTCGATCGCACAAATGGAGATCCTTATGCACAGCAGCCAGTTTGTCGCTAGCCGAAGGACAAAGCCCTTGGATGACTGCCTTTTGCCACGCTGTTCTGACCACCTCTTCCACAGTTTCCTCTGCCAGCCACCTCGCCTCAAACTTCCAGCCAGCTTGACGACGCTGCGCAGCAACTCCTGCTAAGTACTCTGTATCCAAACAGATTGGTCGGTGATCCGACTTGCCCATATCCATATTACTCAGCCCACATAACGGATGCATCTCCATCCATTGTGCATTCGAGACAGCCCGGTCCAGCCGTTCCCGTAGACCTCCCCTGAAGAAAGTGAATTTATCCCCGTGGTAACCAATATCCTCCAAGGAACAATCCGACAATGCATCTTGGAAGGCTTGAAGCCTAGACTGCTGCCGAGGGGCTCCTCCCTCTTTCTCTGACGAAAATAAAATCTCGTTGAAATCACCGATTGCCACCCACGGGAGATTCGATTGTGCTTGGAGATCGCGAAGTAGCTGATACGTTCTCTCCTTATTATCCCAACTTGGCTCGCCATACACCCCCGTCAACCTCCACAATTTACCATCCGGTTCCTCCACCGAAACATCGATGCAGCTAAAGGTAGTAGTCCGGGAGTAGATCCTCACCTCCTTCTTCCAGACTAAGAGTAACCCGAGACATGATGCCACAATCATATGATCCATCCTCAGCTTTCTCATCAACTCCTCTGCCTTAACCTCGTCCAAATGTGTTTCAGACAGAAAAAACGCGTCGGCATTACTCTGCCTCTGGATGTCCAAAAGCGAGTGAACTGTCTGGGCCCCGAGCAAGCCCCGACAATTCCAACTTATGAGTTTCATTGTGACCGGCGACCCTCCGCTGAAACTGACGTCAATTCAGAGGCCTACCCCCTGATCTGAATAGACGAAGAATAGACCTGCAAAACCTCGCCGGAGAAAACACCCAAAACTGCAGTAAAGAGAACCGATCGTTACCAACCAATGCCGGGACAGAAAACCGGTCACTGTCTTTTTCTCTTCCCTTTCATGAAAGGATACATCCAGAAATCTTATCCTGATCTTCGAAATTTGGCATGATATTCGTAACTGACACAGACATGGAAAGCATACTTCTGCAGAAAAATATAATCGTCCAATTTAACTGAGAAACAGGATGACCAGTACATGCCACGGCCCTGAACCTCATCTCTGAATTAGGAGGCATCACTCATCTGAATTTCAAGCGATATTTACAGAAATCACCAAACTTTGCTCAAGAATCTTCAAGAGTTGGAATGCAATGCAATGGCAAAATAAGTAAAAGGCAAGATAAGGCAGCTGTAGCATTATCCAAATTCGTAATTTAGTACTCCCTCTGTAAAGAAATATAAGAGTGTATAAATCACTACTTTAATGACCTAAATGCTCTTATATTTCTTTACGGAGGAGTAACGAACTACAGACATTGATTTCGACTTGAATCCTAGATCTTATAATGATGATATCAAACACACTATTGCACTGAACTTGCTATTGCGATGGACAATATAATGGTACTGCTCATTTTACAGTACCGCCAGTTTGCCTAGATGAGATTTTCTAATCAGTTCAATCGTCCAAATAGTTTTCCCACTGATGGTATTTATTGTGTGCAGTTACGAAAGCAAAAATATGCGTATATGTACTATCACAGAGAGAACAAATCCCAACTTACTGTGCACTTAGCATGTCTTTTCACAGTAAGTGGTTCTCCTCCTTGACAGCATCTTTCCTTTCTGCCGTGTTGGTTATGAAGCTCATCACTTACTGCCGTGTTGGCAACATAAACTGTAATAAATTTGAAGAGATAATACATTCAAGGTTGATGGAAATTGACGGAAGTGTGAACCCAAAGAAGACCAGTGCAGAAACTCGGATTCAGCCTTTAGCTCACGCAATGCTAGTAGCTACGATCAAATGAGATTTGTTTTTTACACATCTTCAGGTACCTTGACTGTTCCAAAACCATCACAAAGGGTGAGGACCATCCTGGTTACAGTAGTAATGAGTAGGTCCATAATAACCAGTTGATCCTTCACTTAGATAGTGAAACAAGGAGAAGGTTACAGTAGCTTTAAAAATTACAGTGCATTTAGTTTCTTTCCCACAGATCGCAATGCCATCTGTACCCTACAGTACAATAATACTAACCACCGTGCAGTGTGGAGATGAAGACAACCACGTCCTTATCTTCCAACTCTGCATCAAGGCCACCACACAACTCCCAGTCGCAGTCATTTATAAGGACAAGAACCCCAGGCCTCCTGCAAACATAAAGGTTTCAGACCATGAAGCTAATTAAGGATATTACACCGACAAAGCATGCACTGTTCTACAAGAAAAATAACTAAGCAACCTATTCCCAATTTTCCTTAGTGATGTACTCCCTCCGTTTCTAAATATAAGCCCTTTATAGGTTTCAATATGAACTACACACGGATGTATATAGACGTATTTTAGAGTGTAAATTCACTCATTTTGTTCCGTATGTAGTCCATATTGAAATCTCTAAAAAGCCTTATATTTAGGAACGGAGGGAGTAACATGTAACCCCTTTTGCGGTGGTTGAAGTAATCTATATAGCCCTTCCAAAACATTAGCAAGTAAAAATAACTATGACGTCGTTGAGAAAGGTTTCAGTTTTCGTGAATATTAGATTGATAAATAGCTTAGTCATGTTATCAAAAAGTACAGAAAAGACATGATATTTTTTCAACTCCATAGAAATGGTTGAAGATTCTTCCACGAAGTAGTTGAATCAGCGTGTGTTTGGTTTGTGCCCAAAACAACCACCATAGTGTTTTCAAAATGAGCAGGAATCTAACAATTGGTTGGATTTTTGACTCTTTTTTTGTGATAGCTATCTATCGCCGGTTGGACTTTGGTCACTTCCTACGTATTACCAAACTTGAGCAATCAAAACACTGCAAACCTCCTAAAGAATCAAAACTTTCAACAAATTATGGCTTTAGTGTCAACGGTTTGGCTCCTACAAACTAGAATCACCACATGCAGTGCAAGTTGTGGTTCCAGATACCGTGGCTGGTTTAGGCTGCGTTAGGCATTTACAGTGGAATACGATAATCTCGCTTTCTCAAACAATTTCTATCTATTTCAGATTTTTTGCTGACAAACATTTCTCTGCTTTCATGGCTATTCTAGTATTCTTCCACAGCAAAGTACTGTATTAATTAGGTTAAGCGCCATAAGCTGAGTCTTAAGAGTCTCCATCTCCACCAATGAAAGTACTCACTAGTTATCGGCATATATTCATTTCCACTTCTTTTTTGAAGTACTCACACTAGTTATTAGTTCTCACGGTTTTCTGTTGGATTTCATCTCCAGCCTACCCCAACTTGCTTGGGACAAAAGGCTTTGTGCTGCTTGTTGACTCACACTAGTTATTACATAGGCACCAGGCTGAAGTGATCAACTAGAGAAGCTGATAGCACAAATCCTGGACGGCAACAAGGTCTCCAGACACTTCTGCCAAAAGGAAAGGCTCCAGCACCTTCGTGCAACAGTACTAACTGAATCATCATGTCGTCTGCACAAGCAAATGAAAAAAGAAGAAGAGAAACCATACACAGAGTCATCCTTGATGAACATCTCCGGCCGCTCCTTGACCAAATTGGACTTCACCCAAGAGAGCAATCCCTTCATAGTGGCCTACAAAAGTACCAAAATTCGACACAACAATGTAAGGTTATAAGGTATCAAACTGAAAGTACGATAAGCAGTCTCTCCTGAGGCATTTGATCAAGCAGCACCTTGTCTTCACCGTCCCTGGGCTGGACATCCACCTTGTGTACCTTGGTGGATTTCTCTAGGAGAAGCTCCAAACCGCCCCTGGAACATCACATCAACCTCGTAAAAACGACAAATGGCAGACTAATAAACACAAAGAGAAAAGCACTCGAATGAAAGAGAGAAGGATTACCCGAATTCAAGAGTGAGATGCATGGCTGAAGGATCAGAAGCGATGCAAATTGATTAGGTTTTAGAATTTCCTTGTTGAAATCAGGCCAAGAGAAGAGTGAAGATAAAAAGGCGGAAGGGGAGAGGGTTGCGGAAAAAGGCAGCCGGTAGTTAAGTTGTTTGAAGCGTCGGAGGCGTGCAAGATTGCAGGGTGTGGTCGGCAGCGGAGAGCGGTGTTGTAGTGGAGGGCTTCGGCGGCGGAGGAGGATGAGCGTATGACAGTGTGTGGGCGGCAGCGCCGTGCTCGAGTGCCTGTTCAATTTGGGATTAGGTTAGCTTTATTTTTCAAGAGAAATTAGATTATTATCTAGTACAGCGGCGGATCCAGGATTAAAGCAAAGCCTGGGCCCAATTTTTTTTCAACATGGAATAACTTTGGCACTTATAACTACCCCAAAACACATCATGACATTTAAAAAAAGACCATATGTGATAACATACAAAATAAATCTCAATTGTTCAATAATTCTAGAATTTAACCTCAATGCTTAACAATCCAATAAAAGAGATAAAACTCTGAAACCCCAGGTGTAGACTCTTCCATTGCCGACAACGATGAAAAATATCTCTTCATCTTCTATTTTTGCAACATGAAATGAATTGACATCAAAATGCTCCAGTTTCAAATCAACAGTATATATAGCATATAGGCACAGTTGGTTCAAGTTTCTGCTACAACATGAGATGACTGAATAGTTGGTTCAAAGTTTCAATTTAACTTTCTTCATACATAGACAGGGGCTATACATAGATACATACTCATTGAAAGATTGACTCTTGGAGTCTTGCTTGGTTCGAGTTTCTGCTACAATTCGAGTCAGGGGAATAGTTGGTTCAAGTTTCAATTAAACACAAAGAAACAGAGCAGGTATTGAAATCTCGAATTGTCTCATAGCCGACAGATCGTAACATTATATATCTGTGAGAAAATTACCCTGTCCCCTGGACGGACGGACTGCTGGTTGCGCGGGGAGACGGGAAGTCGAGGAAAGGGCGGAGTAGAGGCTGTAGAGCGGCGGCGGGGTCCGCCTAGGCCTAGAGGCTAGAGCAGCACCGGCTGTCCTGAGCAGCGGGGAGGCGGGAGGCGGGGACTGCCGGCTGTCTGGAGAACTTGGGGGCCTGGGGGTGGGGGGAAGTCGAGCGGCAGGGGGTGGGGCAATCGCCGGCAGCCGGCGGCGCAGCTCACTGGCAGGTGTTGCGGTCTCCCTCCCTCCGTCCCTCGCTTGCGGGCGAACTGCTGCTAGGTCGTCCGTGAGCTCTCGTGATTTTTTTTTTTTTTTTGAGAATTCGTGGGCTCTCGTGGCTGAGTTGCTGGGCACCTGGCCCTCGGCTATGTCATGGGCTAATCCGGGGCCCATAAGGAAAAAGGCACACCGGGGCCTGGGCCCTGGGGGCCTGGGGTGTAGATCCAGGCCGCAGTAAGGAAGCGGGAGCAACTAGGGTGTGTTTGGTTCTCTAGCTAAACATGCCCAGCCAGGCAATAGGATTCTAGCTCACCCGAGGCATAGCTCGTACAAGCAAGGCTACTTGTTTGGTTTTTTTGCCTAGCCTCCACTAAACCACGATCACAGCGGCAGTTACATGCTTAATAGGCTTGTGCTCAATTCTTGCCGATGGAGGCGAGCCAAATCGGCTCTCCTGTCCGGGCATGGATTTTCTAGCTCACGCAGGCTAGTTTGCTAGGCAAAGCTAGCTTTTTCTACTCCACCAAACAACTATCCTGGCTGGGCGAGGCTAGAGTGAGGCTTGCTTGAGATCCAAACGCACCCTAACTTTTTTCTTTATTTCTAAAAAAAAACTAACTTTATTTTTTCTCTCTAAAAAAACTAACTTTTTTTCCAGCTCAAAAGAAAAAGTGTAACATAGTATAATCAAAATTTGTCGGCGTTCTGCGAATCGGGGTACCTAGACTTGCCTGCCTGCGGCCCACGGCGTGGCTCCTTCGACGAGCTGGTATGGCCCACCTCCAAGACCATCAAGACAAGACCCTCGCGAGGGGCCAAGTCTCGGGAGGCGGACGACGCCAAGACCTCCCGAGGGAGCGGCCTCCCCAGGTGGCCTCCCGAGGAGCGAAGATTTCTATGCAGGTACCCCACCTCACGAGGCCACGATGACATGAGCCATGACGACCAAGGCCAGGCGGGCGCAGAGGAGGCAGTTTTCCTCTTTGGTGCTAAGGAGGCAAGAACAGGCGTGGGTTCCCGAGGAATCTCCCAAAGGTTTCCATTCCGGTGCTACAAGAACAAGACCACGGGCTCGACAGGACGGAGGTCATCACCGAGCCCACCGCTGCGTCACGTCCAGAAGCTTTGCAGGCGAAGACCACCTTTCGTCAGGATTAGATGTACTTCTTGTCCCCTTTCAAATTGGTCGTTGTGGAATCCCTTCCCGCCAAAGTTTTGGGGAGAGGACCAAGGCCATTATAAATATAGGTTAGCCACCACCGTAGAGAGGGATCGAACTCTTTCCACCCTCACCAGAGCAGTCCTCGCGAGGTTGCTCATCCACTGTACTAGTTCATCCACAGCCCCTCATGAGGCCAATCCACCAAAAGCAGGAGTAGGGTATTACACCGTGAGGTGGCCCGAATCTAGGTAAACTGTTGTGTTCATCTTCTTCCTTGCTCACGCGAATCCGGCTAGGCTAGGCTGTGGGGCGACGGGCTCTAATCTTGGAAGGTTGAGATCTTCACACACGCTCTAGAGTTCAAACCTTCTTGGGTCCGCGAAGCCCTGAATCCGACAAAATCGCTCACATACACGAGGCCTATGAATGCACACACGCACACTCTACCCCTATGAGCACCTCCGAGAGACTGAGCCGGGATAACATCTTGAGATTTTACGAAGACACCACAGGCGCCTCGCAGTCGACGGGAACGTCTCCTCCCACTGAACGAACATCGTCGGAAGGCTAAAATAAATTCAGAAATAATGTGAGCACTAATGTCAAGTCAAGGAGTTGAACCCTGGTGGGCTGGGAATACCACTGTGCTCCTAATCATCCAACAACATTTTGGTTCGCGGGAGCAACTAACTAAGGGGTACCCCTTGCGGGAGCCTCTCAAGGGTCACTTTTAGTGGGCTGAGAGCGCGTTACTTGGAGCGGTCTCAGCCGCCACGTGTGCGTCTGGGGCACTCCCTCAGGTTTTTATTTTATTTTTTTATGCGTTTTCGGGTTTCATGTAATTTTTTTGGGTTTTTTTAGGTTTTTGGTTTTTGCTTGGGTTTTCCTAACTTTTGGACAAAGCAAAGTTCGAAAAAATTACATGAACAAACATGTTATTTTCTTCCATGAAAGGCATAATTTTGTTTCTCGTGAAGGCACAGATTTGCTTCCGCGAGCTGTGCCTCATGGAAAGAGATTTTTTTTGTTTTTTCATTCTCGAGAGGACATATTTGTTTCTTTGCTTCCGTGAAAGGCATAGTTATCTCCTAGAAAGGAAAAACTTTTTTTTTCATTCATGAGGCACAAATTTGCTTCTTGTGCAGGCACATATTTGCTTCCACGAGTGGCACAGTTGTGCCTCACGAAAAAGGAATAACACATTTTTTTCCATGATAGGCATAGATTTGCTTCGCGTGAAGGTACATATTTGCTTCTACGAGAGGTACAGTTGTGCCTCTCAAAAAGGGAAAAAAGTCGGGGGTGTATTTATACTTCCGGCTCCGTTTTTTCTTTCAGTTTTTTTTGTCTAAACCTATTAATATGTGGTCTAGTTTTAAAGATCTCGACGCGGCAAATCAACTGGTAAAAACAACTCGTGATTTGGACGCATGATTTAAGAGATAAAATGTTTTGAATAAACAAATATAGAAAAAAAGGAAACTCCGATGTTGCGTAAGTGTCGCACATGCAGTGCACCACTTATCGTAACCTAAAAGGTGGGAGTGACCTTTGCCACGTGTACTAATGATTTCGTAGGGAAGCCTCGTGTCAAGGGGAGCGCAACATGAGCCAGCCCAGGCGCGAGGGAGGTCACAACCTCATTTCTTTGTTTCTTTTTTTACCTTTTTCCCCCTCCTTTTTCTTTCCTTTTTACTTTCAAATATTCTAAATAAATGTACTACCAAACTTGAAGGAAATATGCCCTAGAGGCAATAATAAAGTTGTTATTTATATTTTCTTATATCATGATAAATGTTTATTATTCATGCTAGAATTGTATTAACCAGAAACTTAGTATATGTGTGAATACATAGACAAACAGAGTGTCACTAGTATGCCTCTACTTGACTAGCTCGTTGAATCAAAGATGATTAAGTTTCCTAGCCATAGACATGGATGGTCATTTGATTAACGGGATCACATCATTAGAGAATGATGTGATTGACTTGACCCATTCCGCTAGCTTAGCACTTGATCGTTTAGTTTGTTTCTATTTCTTTCTTCATGACTTATACATGTTCCTATGACTATGAGATTATGCAACTCCCGAATACCGGAGGAACACTTAGTGTGCTATCAAACGTCGCAACGTAACTGGGTGATTATAAAGATGCTCTACAGGTGTCTCCGATGGTGTTTGTTGAGTTAACATAGATCGAGATTAGGATTTGTCACTCCGTGTTTCGGAGAGGTATCTTTGGGCCCTCTTGGTAATGCACATCACTATAAGCCTTGCAAGCAATATGACTAATGAGTTAGTTGCGGGATGATGCATTATAGAACGAGTAAAGAGACTTGCCGGTAACGAGATTGAACTAGGTATTGAGATACCAACGATCGAATCTCGGGCAAATAACATACCGATGACAAAGGGAACAACGTATGTTGTTATGCGGTTTGACCGATAAAGATCTTCGTAGAATATGTAGGAACTGAAGGAAATATGCCCTAGAGGCAATAATAAAGTTGTTATTTATTTTCTTATATCATGATAAATGTTTATCATTCATGCTAGAATTGTATTAACCGGAAACATAATACTTGTGTGAATACATAGACAAACAGAGTGTCACTAGTATGCCTCTACTTGACTAGCTCGTTGATCAAAGATGGTTATGTTTCCTAGCCATTGACATGAGTTGTCATTTGATTAACGGGATCACATCATTAGGAGAATGATGTGATTGACTTGACCCATTCCGTTAGCTTAGCACTCGATCGTTTAGTATGTTGCTATTGCTTTCTTCATGACTTATACATGTTCCTATGACTATGAGATTATGCAACTCCCGTTTACCGGAGGAACGCTTTGTGTGCTACCAAACATCACAACGTAACTGGGTGATTATAAAGGTGCTCTACAGGTGTCTCTGAAGGTACTTGTTGGGTTGGCGTATTTGGAGATTAGGATTTGTCACTCCGATTGTCGGAGAGGTATCTCTGGGCCCTCTCGGTAATGCACATCACTTAAGCCTTGCAAGCATTGCAACTAATGAGTTAGTTGCGGGATGATGTATTACAGAACGAGTAAAGAGACTTGCCGGTAACGTGATTGAACTAGGTATTGAGATACCGACGATCGAATCTCGGGCAAGTAACATACCGATGACAAAGGGAACAACGTATGTTGTTATGCGGTCTGACCGATAAAGATCTTCGTAGAATATGTGGGAGCCAATATGAGCATCCAGGTTCCGCTATTGGTTATTGACCGGAGACGTGTCTCGATCATGTCTACATAGTTCTCGAACTCGTAGGGTCCGCACGCTTAAAGTTTTGATGACGGTTATATTATGAGTTTATGAGTTTTGATGTTCCGAAGGTTGTTTGGAGTCCCGGATGTGATCACGGACATGACGAGGAGTCTCGAAATGGTCGAGACCTGAAGATTGATATATTGGAAGCCTATATTTGGATATCGGAAGTGTTCCGGGTGAAATCGGGATTTTACTGGAGTACCGAGGGGTTACCGGAACCCCCCGGGGGCTTAATGGGCCATAGTGGGCCTTTGTGGAGAAGAGGAGAGGCGGCCAGGGCAGGGCCGCGCGCCCCTCCCCCTAGTCCGAATAGGACAAGGAGAGGGGGGCGGCGCCCCCCCTTTCCTTCGTCTCTCCCTCCGCTTTCCCCCTCCACTCCTAATCCAACAAGGAAAAGGGAGGGAGTCCTACTCCCGGTGGGAGTAGGACTCCTCCTGGCGCGCCCCCTCCTGGCCGGCCGCACCTCCCCCTTGCTCCTTTATATACGGGGGAAGGGGCACCCTAGAGAACACAATTGATCGTTTGATCTTTTAGCCGTGTGCGGTGCCCCCCTCCACCATAGTCCACCTCGATAATACTGTAGCGGTGCTTAGGCGAAGCCCTGCGTTGGTAGAACATCAACATCGTCATCACGCTGTCGTGCTGACGAAACTCTCCCTCAACACTCGACTGGATCGGAGTTCGAGGGACGTCATCGGGCTGAACGTGTGCTGAACTCGGAGGTGTCGTGCGTTCGGTACTTGATCGGTCGGATCGTGAAGACATACGACTACATCAACCGCGTTGTGCTAACGCTTCCGCTTTCGGTCTACGAGGGTACGTGGACAACACTCTCCCCTCTCGTTGCTATGCATCACCATGATCTTGCGTGTGCATAGGAAATTTTTGAAATTATTACGTTCCCCAACAGTGGTATCAGAGCCAGGTTTTATGCGTAGATGTCATATGCACGAGTAGAACACAAGTGAGTTGTGGGCGATATAAGTCATAGTGCTTACCAGCATGTCATACTTTGGTTCGGCGGTATTGTTGGATGAAGCGGCCCGGACCGACATTACGCGTACGCTTACGCGAGACTGGTTCTACCGACGTGCTTTGCACACAGGTGGCTGGCGGGTGTCAGTTTCTCCAACTTTAGTTGAACCGAGTGTGGCTACGCCCGGTCCTTGCGAAGGTTAAAACAGCACCAACTTGACAAACTATCTTTGTGGTTTTAATGCGTAGGTAAGAACGGTTCTTGCTAAGCCCATAGCAGCCACGTAAAACTTGCAACAACAAAGTAGAGGACGTCTAACTTGTTTTTGTAGGGCATGTTGTGATGTGATATGGTCAAGACATGATGCTAAATTTAATTGTATGAGATGATCATGTTTTGTAACCGAGTTATCGGCAACTGGCAGGAGCCATATGGTTGTCGCTTTATTGTATGCAATGCAATCGCCCTATAATGCTTTACTTTATCACTAAGCGGTAGCGATAGTCGTAGAAGCATAAGATTGGCGAGACGACAATGATGCTACGATGGAGATCAAGTTGTCGCGCCGGTGACGATGGTGATCATGACGGTGCTTCGGAGATGGAGATCACAAGCACGAGATGATGATGGCCATATCATATCACTTATATTGATTGCATGTGATGTTTATCTTTTATGCATCTTATCTTGCTTTGATTGACGGTAGCATTATAAGATGATCTCTCACTAAATTTCAAGATAAAAGTGTTCTCCCTGAGTATGCACCGTTGCCAAAGTTCGTCGTGCCCAGAAACCACGTGATAATCGGGTGTGATAAGCTCTACGTCCATCTACAACGGGTACAAGCCAATTTTGCACACGCAGAATACTCAGGTTAAACTTGACGAGCCTAGCATATGCAGATATGGCCTCGGAACACTGAGACCGAAAGGTCGAGCGTGAATCATATAGTAGATATGATCAACATAGTGATGTTCACCATTGAAAACTACTCCATCTCACGTGATGATCGGACATGGTTAGTTGATTTGGATCACGTGATCACTTAGATGATTAGAGGGATGTCTATCTAAGTGGGAGTTATTAAGTAATATGATTAATTGAACTTTAATTTATCATGAACTTAGTACCTGATAGTATTTTGCATGTCTATGTTGTTATAGATCAATGGCCCGTGCTACTGTTCCTTTGAATTTTAATGCGTTCCTAGAGAAAGCTAAGTTGAAAGATGATGGTAGCAACTACATGGACTGGGTCCGTAACTTGAGGATTATCCTCATTGTCGCACAGAAGAGTTATGTCTTGGAAGCACCGCTGATGACCACTCGATAGTTCAGTGTGCCATGCTTTACAGCTTAGAACCGGGACTTCAACGACGTTTTGAACGTCATGGAGCATATGAGATGTTTCAGGAGTTGAAGTTAATATTTCAAGCAAATGCCCGGATTGAGAGATATGAAGTCTCCAATAAGTTCTACAGCTGCAAGATGGAGGAGAATAGTTCTGTCAGTGAGCATACACTCAGAATGTCTGGGTATAACAATCACTTGATTCAACTGGGAGTTAATCTTCCGGATGATAGCGTCATTGACAAAATTCTTCAATCACTGCCACCAAGCTACAAGAGCTTCATGATGAACTATAACATGCAAGGGATGGATAAGACGATTCCCGAGTTCTTCGCAATGCTAAAGGCTGCGGAGGTAGAAATCAAGAAGGAGCATCAAGTGTTGATGGTCAATATGACCACCAGTTTCAAGAAAAAGGGCAAAGGGAAGAACAAGGGGAACTTCAAGAAGAACAGCAAGCAAGTTGCTGCTCAAGAGAAGAAACCCAAGTCTGGACCTAAACCTGAGACTGAGTGCTTCTACTACAAATAGACTGGTCACTGGAAGCGGAACTACCCCAAGTATTTGGCGGATAAGAAGGATGGCAAGGTGAACAAAGATATATGTGATATACATGTTATTGATGTGTACCTTACCAGAGCTCGCAGTAGCACCTGGGTATTTGATACTGGTTCTGTTGCTAATATTTGCAACTCGAAATAGGGACTACAGATTAAGCGGACACTGGCTAAGGACGAGGTGACGATGCGCATGGGAAATGGTTCCAAAGTTGATGTGATCGCTGTCGGCACGCTGCCTCTACATCTACCTTCGGGATTAGTATTAGACCTAAATAATTGTTATTTGGTGCCAGCGTTGAGCATGAACATTATATCTGGATCTTGTTTGATGCGAGACGATTATTCATTTAAATCAGAGAATAATGGTTGTTCTATTTATATGAGTAATATCTTTTATGGTCATGCGCCCTTGAAGAGTGGTCTATTTTTGATGAATCTCGATAGTAGTAATACACATATTCATAATGTTGAAGCCAAAAGATGCAGAGTTGATAATGATAGTGCAACTTATTTATGGCACTGTCGTTTGGGTCATATTGGTGTAAAGCGCATGAAGAAACTCCATACTGATGAACTTTTGGAATCACTTGGTACTTGCGAACCATGCCTCATGGGCAAGATGACTAAAACGCCGTTCTCCAGAACTATGGAGCGAGCAACTGATTTGTTGAAATCATACATACTGATGTATGTGGTCCAATGAATGTTGAGGCTCGCGGCGGGTATCGTTATTTTCTCACCTTCACGGATGATTTAAGCAGATATAGGTATATCTACTTAATGAAGCATAAGTCTGAAACATTTGAAAAGTTCAAAGAATTTCAGAGTGAAGTTGAAAATCATCGTAACAAGAAAATAAAGTTTCTACGATCTGATCGTGGAGGAGAATATTTGAGTTACGAGTTTGGTCTACATTTGAAACAATGCGGAATAGTTTCGCAACTCACGCCACCTGGAACACCACAACGTAATGGTGTGTCCGAACCTCGTAATCGTACTTTACTAGATATGGTGCGATCTATGATTTCTCTTACTGATTTACCGCTATCATTTTGGGGTTATGCTTTAGAGACGGCTGCATTCACGTTAAATAGGGCACCATCGAAATCCGTTGAGACGACGCCTTATGAACTGTGGTTTGGCAAGAAACCAAAGTTGTCGTTTCTTAAAGTTTGGGGCTGCGATGCTTATGTGAAAAAGCTTCAACCTGATAAGCTCGAACCCAAATCGGAGAAATGTGTCTTCATAGGATACCCAAAGGAGATTGTTGGGTACACCTTCTATCACAGATCCGAAGGCAAGACATTCGTTGCTAAGAATGGATCCTTTCTAGAGAAGGAGTTTCTCTCGAAAGAAGTGAGTGGGAGGAAAGTAGAACTTGATGAGGTAACTGTACCTGCTCCCTTATTGGAAAGTAGTTCATCACAGAAACCGATTCCTGTGACGCCTACACCAATTAGTGAGGAAGTTAATGATGATGATCATGGAACTTCAGATCAAGTTGTTACTCAACCTCGTAGGTCAACCAGAGTAAGATCCGCACCAGAGTGGTACGGTAATCCTGTTCTGGAGGTTATGTTACTAGACCATGACGAACCTACGAACTATGAAGAAGCGATGGTGAGCCCAGATTCCGCAAAATGGCTTGAGGCCATGAAATCTGAGATGGGATCCATGTATGAGAACAAAGTGTGGACTTTGGTTGACTTGCCCAATGATCGGCAAGCCATTGAGAATAAATGGATCTTCAAGAAGAAGACTGACGCTGACGGTAATATTACTGTCTATAAAGCTCGACTTGTTGCAAAAGGTTTTCGACAAGTTCAAGGGATTGACTACGATGAGACTTTCTCACCCGTAGCGATGCTTAAGTCTGTCCGAATCATGTTAGCAATTGCCGCATTTTATGATTATGAAATTTGGCAAATGGATGTCAAAACTGCATTCCTGAATGGATTTCTGGAAGAAGAGTTGTATATGATGCAACCAGAAGGTTTTGTCGATCCAAAGGGAGCTAACAAAGTGTGCAAGCTCCAGCGATCCATTTATGGACTGGTGCAAGCCTCTCGGAGTTGGAATAAACGTTTTGATAGTGTGATCAAAGCATTTGGTTTTATACAGACTTTTGGAGAAGCCTGTATTTACAAGAAAGTGAGTGGGAGCTCTGTAGCATTTCTGATATTATATGTGGATGACATATTCTTGATTGGAAATGATATAGAATTTCTGGATAGCATAAAGGGATACTTGAATAAGAGTTTTTCAATGAAAGACCTCGGTGAAGCTGCTTATATATTGGGCATCAAGATCTATAGAGATAGATCAAGACGCTTAATTGGACTTTCACAAAGCACATACCTTGACAAAGTTTTGAAGAAGTTCAAAATGGATCAAGCAAAGAAAGGGTTCTTGCCTCTGTTACAAGGTGTGAAGTTGAGTAAGACTCAATGCCCGACCACTGCAGAAGATAGAGAGAAGATGAAAGATGTTCCCTATGCTTCAGCCATAGGCTCTATCATGTATGCAATGCTGTGTACCAGACCTGATGTGTGACTTGCTATAAGTTTAGCAGGGAGGTACCAAAGTAATCCAGGAGCGGATCACTGGACATCGGTCAAGAACATCCTGAAATACCTGAAAAGGACTCAGGATATGTTTCTCGTTTATGGAGGTGACAAAGGGCTAGTCGTAAATGGTTACATCGATGCAAGCTTTGACACTGATCCGGACGATTCTAAATCGCAAACCGGATACGTGTTTACATTGAACGGTGGAGCTGTCAGTTGGTGCAGTTCTAAACAAAGTGTCGTGGCGGGATCTACGTGTGAAGCGGAGTACAGAGCTGCTTCGGAAGCAGCAAATGAAGGAGTCTGGATGAAGGAGTTCATATCCGATCTAGGTGTCATACCTAGTGCATCGGGTCCAATGAAAATCTTTTGTGACAATACTGGTGCAATTGCCTTGGCGAAGGAATCCAGATTTCACAAGAGAACAAAGCACATAAAGAGACGCTTCAATTCAATCCGGGATCTAGTCCAGGTGGGAGACATAGAAATTTGCAAGATACATACGGATCTGAATGTTGCAGACCCGTTGACTAAGTCTCTTCCACGAGCAAAACATGATCAGCACCAAGGCTCCATGGATGTTAGAATCATTACTGTGTAATCTAGATTATTGACTCTAGTGCAAGTGGGAGACTGAAGGAAATATGCCCTAGAGGCAATAATAAAGTTGTTATTTATTTCCTTATATCATGATAAATGTTTATTATTCATGCTAGAATTGTATTAACCGGAAACATAATACTTGCGTGAATACATAAACAAACAGAGTGTCACTAGTATGCCTCTACTTGACTAGCTCGTTGATCAAAGATGGTTATGTTTCCTAGCCATTGACATGAGTTGTCATTTGATTAACGAGATCACATCATTAGGAGAATGATGTGATTGACTTGACCAATTCTGTTAGCTTAGCACTCGATCGTTTAGTATGTTGCTATTGCTTTCTTCATGACTTATACATGTTCCTATGACTATGAGATTATGCAACTCCCGTTTACCGGAGGAACGCTTTGTGTGCTACCAAACGTCACAACGTAACTGGGTGATTATAAAGGTGCTCTACAGGTGTCTCCGAAGGTACTTGTTGGGTTGGCGTATTTCGAGATTAGGATTTGTCACTTCGATTGTCGGAGAGGTATCTCTGGGCCCTCTCGGTAATGCACATCACTTAAGCCTTGCAAGCATTGCAACTAATGAGTTAGTTGCGGGATGATGTATTACAGAACGAGTAAAGAGACTTGCTGGTAACGAGATTGAACTAGGTATTGAGATACCGACGATCGAATCTCGGGAAAGTAATATACCGGTGACAAAGGGAACAACGTATGTTGTTATGCGGTCTGACCGATAAAGATCTTCGTAGAATATTTGGGAGCCAATATGAGCATCCAGGTTCCGCTACTGGTTATTGACCGGAGACGTGTCTCGGTCATGTCTACATAGTTCTCGAACCCGTAGGGTCCGCATGCTTAAAGTTTCGATGACGGTTATATTATGAGTTTATGAGTTTTGATGTACCGAAGGTTGTTCGGAGTCCCGGATGTGATCACGGACATGACGAGGAGTCTTGAAATGGTCGAGACATGAAGATTGATATATTGGAAGCCTATATTTGGATATCGGAAGTGTTCCGGGTGAAATCGGGATTTTACCGGAGTACCGAGGGGTCACCGGAACCCCCCGGGGGCTTAATGGGCCATAGTGGGCCTTTGTGGAGAAGAGGAGAGGCGGCCAGGGCAGGGCCGCGCGCCCCTCCCCCTAGTCCGAATAGGACAAGGAGAGGGGGGTGGCGCCCCCCTTTCCTTCCTCTCTCCCTCCTCTTTCCCCCTCCACTCCTAATCCAACAAGGAAAAGGGAGGGAGTCCTACTCCCGGTGGGAGTAGGACTCCTCCTGGCGCGCCCCCTCCTGGCCGGCCGCACTTCCCCCCTTGCTCCTTTATATATGGGGGCAGGGGGCACCCTAGATAACACAATTGATCGTTTAATCGTTTAGCCGTGTGCGGTGCCCCCCTCCACCATAGTCCACCTCGATAATACTGTAGCGGTGCTTAGGCATAGCCCTGCATCGGTAGAACATCATCATCGTCATCACGCCGTCGTGCTGACGAAACTCTCCCTCAACACTCGGCTGGATCGGAGTTCGAGGGACGTCATCGGGCTGAACGTGTGCTGAACTCGGAGGTGCCGTGCGTTCGGTACTTGATCGGTCGGATCGTGAAGACATACGACTACATCAACCGCGTTGTGCTAACGCTTCCGCTTTCGGTCTACGAGGGTACGTGGACAACACTCTCCCCTCTCGTTGCTATGCATCACCATGATCTTGCGTGTGCGTAGGAATTTTTTTGAAATTACTACGTTCCCCAACAGGAACCAATATGAGCATCCAGGTTCCGCTATTGGTTATTGACCGGAGATGAGTCTCAGTCATGTCTACATAGTTCTCGAACCCGTAGGGTCCACACGCTTAACGTTCGGTGACGATTGGTATTATGAGTTTATGTGTTTTGATGTACCGAAGGTTGTTCCGTGTCCCGGATGTGATCACGGACATGACGAGGAGTCTCGAAATGGTCGAGACATAAATATTTGTATACTGGACGACTATGTTTGGACTTCGGAATGGTTCCGGGTGAGTTCGGGCAATTACCGGAGTACCGGGGGGTGACCGGAACCCCCCGAGGAGTCTAATGGGCCATATGGGCCTTTGTGGAGAGAGCGAGAGAGGGGCAGCCAGGGCAGGCCGCGCGCCCCCTCCCCCTTGGGTCCGAATTGGACTAGGGAAGGGGGCGGCGCCCCCCTTTCCTTCTCCCTCTCTCCTCCTTCCTTCCTCTCCTACTCCAACTAGGGAAGGGGGGAATCCTACTCCCGGTGGGAGTAGGACTCCCCTTGGGGCGCGCCATGAGAGGGCCAGCCCTCCCCCTCCTCCACTCCTTTATATACGGGGGAGGGGGCACCCCATAGACACACAAGTTGACAGTTGTCTTAGCCGTGTGCGGTGCCCCCTCCACAGGTTTCACCTCGGTCATATAGTTGTAGTGCTTAGGAGAAGCCCTGCGCCGGTAACTTCATCATCACCGTCATCACGTCGTCGTGCTGACGAAGCTCTCCCTCGACACTCAGCTGGATCGAGAGTTCGTGGGACGTCAACGAGCCGAACGTGTGCAGATCGCGGAGGTGCCGTACTTTCGGTACTAGGATCGGTCGGATCGTGAAGACGTACGACTACATCAACCGCGTTGTCATAACGCTTCCGCTTTTGGTCTACGAGGGTACGTGGACAACACTCTCCCCTCTCGTTGCTATGCATCACCTAGATGGATCTTGCGTGTGCGTAGGAATTTTTTTGAAATTACTGCATTCCCCAACAGTGGCATCCGAGCCAGGTCTATGCGTAGATGTTATATACACAAGTAGAACACAAAGAGTTGTGGGCGATAATAGTCATACTGCTTACCAGCATGTCATACTTTGATTCGGCTGTATTGTTGGATGAAGCGGCCCAGACTGACATTACGCGTACGCTTACGCGAGACTGGTTCTACCGACGTGCTTTGCACACCGGTGGCTGGCGGGTGTCAGTTTCTCCAACTTTAGTTGAATCGAGTGTGACTACGCCCGGTCCTTGTTGAAGGTTAAAACAACACACTTGATGAAAAATCATTGTGGTTTTGATGCGTAGGTAAGAACGGTTCTTTCTCAGCCCGTAGCAGCCACGTAAAACTTGCAACCACAAAGTAGAGGACGTCTAACTTGTTTTTGCAGGGCATGTTGTGATGTGATATGGTCAAGACATGATGCTAAATTTTATTGTATGAGATGATCATGTTTTGTAACACAGTTATCGGCAACTGGCAATAGCCATATGGTTGTCGCTTTATTGTATGAAATGCAATCACCATGTAATTTCTTTACTTTATCACTAAGCGGTAGCGATAGTCGTAGAAGCAATAGTTGGCGAGACGACAAGGATGCTACGATGGAGATCAAGGTGTTGCGCCGGTGACGATGGTGATCATGACGGTGCTTTGGAGATGGAGATCAAAGGCACAAGATGATGATGGCCATATCATATCACTTATATTGATTGCATGTGATGTTTATCCTTTATGCTTCTTATTTTGCTTAGTTCGGCGGTTGCATTATAAGATGATCTCTCACTAAATTTCAAGGTACAAGTGTTCTCCCCGAGTATGCACCATTGCAAAAGTTCGTCGTGCCGAGACACCACGTGATGATCGGGTGTGATAAGATTTACGTTCACATACAACGGGTGCAAGCCAGTTTTGCACACGCAGAATACTCAGGTTAAACTTGAAGAGCCTAGCATATGCAGATATGGCCTCGGAACACGAAGACCGAAAGGTCGAGCGTGAATCATATAGTAGATATGATCAACATAGTGATGTTCACCATTGAAAACTACTCCATCTCACGTGATGATCGGACATGGTTAGTTGATTTGGATCACGTGATCACTTAGATGATTAGAGGGATGTCTATCTAAGTGGGAGTTATTAAGTAATATGATTAATTGAACTTTAATTTATCATGAACTTAGTACCTGATAGTATTTTGCATGTCTATGTTGTTATAGATCAATGGCCCGTGCTACTGTTCCTTTGAATTTTAATGCGTTCCTAGAGAAAGCTAAGTTGAAAGATGATGGTAGCAACTACATGGACTGGGTCCGTAACTTGAGGATTATCCTCATTGTTGCACAGAAGAATTATGTCCTGGAAGCACCGCTAGGTGCAAGACCCGCTGCAGGAGCAACGCCTGACGTTGTGAACGCCTGGCAGAGCAAAGCTGATGACTACTCGATAGTTCAGTGTGCCTTGCTTTACGGCTTAGAACCGGGACTTCAACGACGTTTTGAACGTCATGGAGCATATGAGATGTTCTAGGAGTTGAAGTTAATATTTCAAGCAAATGCCCGGATTGAGAGATATGAAGTCCCCAATAAGTTCTATAGCTGCAAAATGGAGGAGAATAGTTCTGTTAGTGAGCATATACTCAAAATGTCTGGGTATCAGAATCACTTGACTCAGCTGGGAGTTAATCTTCCAGTTGATAGTGTAATTGACAGAGTTCTTCAATCACTGCCACCAAGCTACAAAAGCTTCGTGATGAACTATAACATGCAAGGGATGGATAAGACGATTCCCGAGCTCTTCGCAATGCTAAAGGCTACGGAGGTAGAAATCAAGAAGGAGCATCAAGTGTTGATGGTCAACAAGACCACCAGTTTCAAGAAAAGGGTAAAGGGAAGAAGGGGAACTTCAAGAAGAACGGCAAGCAAGTTGCTGCTCAAGTGAAGAAGCCCAAGTCTGGACCTAAGCCTGAGACTGAGTGCTTCTACTACAAACAGACTGGTCACTGGAAGCGGAACTGCCCCAAGTATTTGGCGGATAAGAAGGATGGCAAGGTGAAAAAAGGTATATGTGATATACATGTTATTGATGTGTACCTTACTAATACTCGCAGTAGTACTTGGGTATTTGATACTGATTCTGTTGCTAATATTTGCAACTCGAAACAGGGACTACGGATTAAGCAAAGATTGGCTAAGGACGAGGTGACGATGCGCGTGGGAAATGGTTCCAAAGTCGATGTGATCGCCGTCGACACGCTACCTCTACATCTACCTTCGAGATTAGTTTTAGACCTAAATAATTGTTATTTGGTGCCAGCGTTAAGCATGAACATTATATCTGGATCTTGTTTGATGTGAGACGGTTATTCATTTAAATCCGACAATAATGCTTGTTCTATTTATACGAGTAATATCTTTTATGGTCATGCACCCTTGAAGAGTGCACTACTGGAATCAGCTAATTTGCCATCTGCCGGAGCCTTTTGCCGGAGCCTTTTGCCGTCAGCGGCTGACGGCAAAGGTCTTTGCCGTCCGCCTTTCGAGCCTTTGCCGTCCGCCGTGACTGACGGCAAAGAAGCTGTTTCCTGTAGTGGTGCTCTATTTTTGTTGAATCTCGATAGTAATAACACACATATTCATAATATTGAAGCCAAAAGATGCAGAGTTGATAATGATAGTGCAACTTATTTGTGGCACTTCCGTTTAGGTCATATTGGTGTAAAGCGCATGAAGAAACTCCATACTGATGGACTTTTGGAATCACTTGATTATGAATCACTTGGTACTTGCGAACCATGCCTCATGGGCAAAATGACTAAAACTCTGTTCTCCGGAACAATGGAGCGAGCAACAGGTTTGTTGGAAATCATACATACTGATGTATGTGGTCCAATGAATATTGAGGCTCGCGGCGGGTATCATTATTTTCCGACCTTCACAGATGATTTAAGCAGATATGGGTATATCTACTTAATGAAGCATAAGTCTGAAACATTTGAAAAGTTCAAAGAATTTCAGAGTGAAGTTGAAAATCATCGTAACAAGAAAATAAAGTTTCTACGATCTGATGGTGGAGGAGAATATTTGAGTTACGAGTTTGGTCTACATTTGAAACAATGCGGAATAGTTTTGCAACTCACGCCACCCGGAACACCACAACGTAATGGTGTGTCCGAACCTCGTAACCGCACTTTATTAGATATGGTGCGATCTATGATGTCTCCTACTGATTTACCGCTATCGTTTTGGGGTTATACTTTAGAGACGGCTGCATTCATGTTAAATAGGGCACCATCTAAATCCGTTGAGACGTCACGTTATGAACTGTGGTTTGGCAAGAAATCCAAATTGTCGTTTCTTAAAGTTTGGGGCTGCGATGCTTATGTGAAAAAGCTTCAACCTGATAAGCTCGAACCCAAATCGGAGAAATGTGTCTTCATAGGATACCCAAAGGAGATTGTTGGGTACACCTTCTATCACAGATCCGAAGGCAAGACATTCGTTGCTAATAATGGATCCTTTCTAGAGAAGGAGTTTCTCTCGAAAGAAGTGAGTGGGAGGAAAGTAGAACTTGATGAGGTAACTGTACCTGCTCCCTTATTGGAAAGTAGTTCATCAAAAAAATCAGTTCCTGTGACTACTACACCAATTAGTGAGGAAGCTAATGATGATGATCATGTAACTTCAGATCAAGTTACTACTGAACCTCGTAGGTCAACCAGAGTAAGATCCGCACCAGAGTGGTACGGTAATCCGGTTCTGGAGGTCATGTTACTTGACCATGACGAACCTACGAACTATGAGGAAGCGATGACGAGCCCAGAGTCCGCGAAATGGCTTGAGGCCATGAAATCTGAGATGGGATCCATGTATGAGAACAAAGTGTGGACTTTGGTTGACTTGCCCGATGATCGGCAAGCCATAGAGAATAAATGGATCTTCAAGAAGAAGACTGACGCTGACGGTAATGTTACTGTCTACAAAGCTCGACTTGTTGCGAAAGGTTTTCGACAAGTTCAAGGAGTTGACTACGATGAGACCTTCTCACCCGTAGCGATGCTTAAGTCCATCCGAATCATGTTAGCAATTGCTGCATTTTATGATTATGAAATTTGGCAAATGGATGTAAAGACTGCATTCCTGAATGGATTTCTAGAAGAAGAGTTGTATATGATGCAACCCGAAGGTTTTATCAATCCAAAGGATGCTAACAAAGTGTGTAAGCTCCAACGATCCATTTATGGACTGGTGCAAGCATCTCGGAGTTGGAATAAACGTTTTGATAGTGTGATTAAAGCATATGGCTTTATACAGACTTTTGGAGAAGCCTGTATTTACAAGAAAGTGAGTGGGAGCTCTGTAGCATTTCTAATATTATATGTGGATGACATATTGTTGATTGGAAATGATATAGAATTTCTGGATAGCATAAAAGAATACTTGAATAAGAGTTTTTCAATGAAAGACCTCGGTGAAGCTGCTTATATATTAGCATCAAGATCTATACAGATAGATCAAGACGCTTAATTGGACTTTCACAAAGCATATACCTTGACAAAGTTTTGAAGAAGTTCAAAATGGATCAAGCAAAGAAAGGGTTCTTGCCTGTGTTACATGGTGTGAAGTTGAGTCAAACTCAATGCCCGACCACTTCAGAAGATAGAGAGAAAATGAAAGTCATTCCCTATGCTTCAGCCATAGGTTCCATCATGTATGCAATGCTGTGTACCAGATCTGGTGTGTGCCTTGCTATTAGTTTAGCAAGGAGGTACCAAAGTAATCCAGGAGTGGATCACTGGACAGCAGTCAAGAACATCCTGAAATACCTGAAAAGGACTCAGGATATGTTTCTCGTTTATGGAGGTGACAAAGAGCTCGTCGTAAATGGTTACGTCGATGCAAGCTTTGACACTGATCCGGATGACTCTAAGTCACAAACCGGATACGTATTTATATTGAACAATGGAGCTGTCAGTTGGTGCAGTTCTAAGCAAAGCATTGTGGCGGGATCTACGTGTGAAGCGGAGTACATAGCTGCTTCGGAAGCAGCAAATGAAGGAGTCTGGATGAAGGAGTTCATATCCGATCTAGGTGTCATACCTAGTGCATCGGGTCCAATGAAAATCTTTTGTGACAATACTGGTGCAATTGCCTTGGCAAAGGAATCCATATTTCACAAGAGAACCAAGAACATCAAGAGATGCTTCAATTCCACCCACGATCAAGTCAAGGAGGGAGACATAGAGATTTTCAAGATACATACGGATCTGAATGTTGCAGACCCGTTGACTAAGCCTCTCTCACGAGCAAAACATGATCAGCACCAAGACTCCATGGGTGTTAGAATCATTACTGTGTAATCTAGATTATTGACTCTAGTGCAAGTGGGAGACTGAAGGAAATATGCCCTAGAGGCAATAATAAAGTTGTTATTTATATTTCCTTATATCATGATAAATGTTTATTATTCATGCTAGAATTGTATTAACCGGAAACTTAGTACATGTGTGAATACATAGACAAACAGAGTGTCACTAGTATGCCTCTACTTGACTAGCTCGTTGAATCAACGATGGTTAAGTTTCCTAGCCATAGACATGAGTTGTCATTTGATTAACGGGATCACATCATTAGAGAATGATGTGATTGACTTAACCCATTCCGTTAGCTTAGCACTTGATCGTTTAGTTTGTTGCTATTGCTTTCTTCATGACTTATACATGTTCCTATGACTATGAGATTATGCAACTCCCGAATAGCGGAGGAACACTTAGTGTGCTATCAAACGTCACAACGTAACTGGATGATTATAAAGATGCTCTACAGGTGTCTCCGATGGTGTTTGTTGAGTTGGCATAGATCGAGATTAGGATTTATCACTCTGTGTTTCGGAGAGGTATCTCTGGGCCCTCTCGGTAATGCACATCACTATAAGCCTTGAAAGCAATGTGACTAATGAGTTAGTTGCGGGATGATGCATTACGGAATGAGGAAAGAGACCTGCCGGTAACGAGATTGAACTAGGTATTGAAATACCGATGATCGAATTTCGGGCAAGTAACATACCCAAGACAAAGGGAACAACGTATGTTGTTATGCGGTTTGACCGGTAAAGATCTTCGTAGTAGAATATGTAGGAACCAATATGAGCATCCAGGTTCTGCTATTGGTTATTGACTGGAGATGAGTCTCAGTCATGTCTACATAGTTCTCGAACCCGTAGGGTCCGCACGCTTAACGTTCGGTGATGATCGGTGTGAGTTTATGTGTTTTGATGTACCGAAGGTTGTTCCGAGTCCCGGATGTGATCACGGACATGACGAGGAGTCTCGAAATGGTCGAGACATGAAGATTGATATATTGGACGACTATGTTTGGACTTCGGAATGGTTCCGAGTGAGTTCGGGCAATTACCGGAACCCCCGGGGGAGTCTAATGGGCCATATGGGCCTTAGTGGAGAGAGAGGGGCGGCAAGGGCAGGCCGCGCGCCCCCTCCCCCTTGGGTCCAAATTGGACTAGGGAAGGGGGGGCGGCGCCCCCCTTTCTTTCTCCCTCTCTCCTCCTTCCTTCCTCTCCTACTCCAACTAGGGAAGGCTGGAATCCTATTCCCGGTGGGAGTAGGACTCCCCTTGGGGCGCGCCATGAGAGGGCCGGCCCTCCCCTCTCCCACTCCTTTATATACGGGGGAGGGGGCACCCCATAGACACACGACAGTTGTCTTAGCCGTGTGCGGTGCCCCCCTCCACAGATTCCACCTCGGTCATATCGTTGTAGTGCTTAGGCGAAGCCCTGCGTCGGTAACTTCATCATCATCGTCATCACGCCGTCGTGCTGACGAAGCTCTCCCTCGACACTCAGCTGGATCGAGAGTTCGTGGGACGTCACCGAGCCGAACGTGTGCAGATCGCGGAGGTGCCGTAGTTTCGGTACTAGGATCGGTCGGATCGTGAAGACGTACGACTACATCAATCGCATTGCCATAACGCTTCCGCTTTTGGTCTACCTGGGTACGTGGACAACACTCTCCCCTCTCGTTGCTATGCATCACCTAGATGGATCTTGCGTGTGCGTAGGATTTTTTTTTGAAATTACTGCGTTCCCCAACAAAACTTACTTTACATAAAACATTTGAAAACAATGTTACACAAGCTTTTGAAAAAGTTAAATATATATAGAGAAAATATTTTTGTATATGGAAAATGTATAGAAAAATATACAATATGTTTGAAATTTTGATCATGTATTTTAAAAATGTTACTCAAGCATTTAAAAAAATGTTAAACAAATTTTAGCAAAATATCAATCATGCATTCTAAAAATGTTACTGTGTACAGAAAAAGTATTGAAGATTTATTCAAAAAATATTTAACATGTAGTTGAAAATTATTAATCAAGCATTTTAAAAATGTTAAATATGTATAGAAAAATGTTGACCATTTATTCAAAAAATAGTTAATCTTTTATTTTATTAAAAATATATTAAACTTGGATTTGCAAATTGTTAATCATGCATTTGAAAAATGTTAAATGTATATAGAAAAATTTGACCATGTATTAAAAAATCTTGCATTTAAAAAATATTAATCAAGCATTTGAAAAATATTAAATGTTTATTAAAAAATGTTGACCATGCATTAAAAATGTTAATCTTGCATTTGAAAAATGTTAATCAACGATTTGTAATTCTGGAGTGTAGGTAATTCGATGTGACAGTACAAGCCTTCATCCCTAGGTTTTACAATTAATAGGTGAATTACGAAGAACCCTTAATGAGGCCCGTGGACAGGGAAACCCTTAATTACCATAGTCGTAACCTGCAGGGGTATTACGACTTGTGTGGCACAAAGTCTATTTAGAGTAAAACGTGTCATGTACCCGGCTCCATCCAATGTAAACTTCAAGAGTCGCTCAAGTATTCACATAATACTATGCTTTTTTTTGAGGGGCACATAATACTATGCTGTTGCATAGGTTGTGTTAGAAACGTACCAATAGGAATTCTAACTCTCTGAGAACGCCTTACACATCTGTCAGTTCACTCATCACTTTTCCTACTATTTTTATTTCTGTTTATATTATTTACTTAAAGTCCACACGTCATCAAAACCAATATTCATTCTCCGCCCTCACTTTGCTTTGAGTCTACAATTACTTGCAGGTACAATTCCATAAGTCACTACGAGAGACAAAAAAACCATTTCATGTGCTCCATGTGGATCTATACTCTTACTTCGAAAAAGGTACAACTAAATCATGTGCGCTTTGTAGGCCATCACCCAGAAGGCGGGTCCATGGCATGACGGTCTTGGTCCACTCGTCATGGAGATGTGCCGACTGTAGTAATCGCACGCCCTCGCTCCACACGTCATCAACCTGTCGGCTGACTGTAACGACCGGCGCCCTTGGTCCACCCGTCATCGACCTACGAGTCGGGTCGCCGGGGTTCGAGCCGTCCGGGTAGATCGGACGGCTCGCATCAGCCCCGAGAGCCTCCCGCCGCAAACCACCCGACAATGGACGACTAGGAGGCTCTCTTCGCCCTCGACGAGCCCCGGAAGGCGGGTACTCCACCATCCTTTATAGGAGTAATATGTTACGTCGTCTTTCCCAACGTGAGTGCCTTCCGATTCCAAGCCTTGCGCCGCCTAACGTTTTCCCATCTCGCTTCTCGGCGTGCACCGAGGAGTGAGACAGTAGGCCTATGGAATCCCACCTCTTGTGGTCCGGTACGGGAAAGCGACGATCAAATTTTTGGGGAGCGCTTCTGCATAACTGCTGAATTTTCTTCACCGTGGCTACGTCCAACGACGACTTCTTCCCAACGTCGACGATCTTCTTCACAACATGACGCTGCGACAACAAACACTTCTTCTGTTGTGCTGTATGCTTTTTTATCCCTTGTGTTAGGGTTTGCTTTTGGTTTACTAGCAGTAGCAATCAATGCGGATATGATATTTATCCCTTTTCTTTTTGATTGCATGACTAGTTTCATGAATCTGTTTCTTGATTTGATTATCACCTGTGTTTTGATTATCATGTTTTATTTACCATTTTTCTGAATTAAACTTCATGAAAAAATGCCCAAATATTCAATAGTGGCCTTACGAGAGGGGATTCAGGGCTAAGAGCAACTCCAATGGGGCGACCCGTTTCGTCCGTTTTGGTCATCCGGACAAAAAAATTGGCCCAACGGGGCGACCCAAACGGACGTAACGTCCTGCTGTCCGTTTCATGTCCATCCCGACCCAAACTGGGCGCAAAAATGGGCCACAAATGCGTCCGCGGCGGACAAAATTGGGCGCTCCTCTCGTCCGCTCTCGCCCGCTCCTCCCCTCTCGTGTCCGGCCTGGACCCACTGGACAGCGACCCGCACTTCCTGCCATACGAGGACTCGAGGTGCAGGCCACGGAGGCAGAGGATCGCGGCGGGCGGCGCGAGAGGAACGCAGTGGCTGCGGCGGGCGGGCGGCCGGTGGTGCAGGCTATGGTGGCGGAGGAGCGCGGCGGGCGGGCGGCTGGTGGCGGAGGAACGCGGCGGCGCCGCGAGCCGGTGGGCCGGTGGCGGAGGCCGCGGCTGTGGCGGGAGGAGGAGCGGAGGCGGACGGAGGCCGCGGCGGCGGCGACGGAGGAGGAGGAGCGCGATGGTGCCGTACGCGCAGGACGGGGACAGGCAGGCGACACGGGCCCAAGGAGACCCGGTGAGCTGCAGATCTCGTCGAAGGGGCGTCGGCCATGGGCGCTCCCGACGCGGCGGGCATCGCTATCGCGGCCGCTTGGCCGGCCCGAGTGCTCTGTCGACCTCAAGCTAGGAGGGCCGGGGGAGTTCGGCTCTGCGGCAGATGACGTGATGAAGGCGGCAGCAGAGCAGCGACAGGGCGTGGCGGCGCCGGAGGAGAGTGAGCAGAGAGGAGGAGAGTTGAAAGCTGAATAAAACTGTTGCTTGTTGATGATTTGGTGCGGCATACAAGAGTATATAAGAGGGTACAAACCGACTTGGGGTAGGGGTACAAAACTGACTTGGACTAGAAGTCGTATACCATAATGACTACTCTAACATCCCCCCGCAGTATCAACGGCAGGCTCGACGACGTTGAGACTGAAACAGATATCTTGAAACGGCTTAGTAGGCAGTGCCTTGGTGAAAATGTCGGCAAACTGAGCCGTAGAAGGAACATGAAGCACCCGAACCTGACCAAGAGCAACCTTTTCACGAACAAAATGAATATCAATCTCAATATGCTTTGTGCGTCGGTGTTGAACTGGATTGCTGGTCATGTAGACTGCTGATATGTTGTCACAGTAGACAATAGTGGCCTGCTCAATAGGCCTGTGTAGCTCGGAGAGTAACTGCCGAATCCAGATTGTATCTGCAACGGCATGTGCCACAGCGCGATACTCAGCCTCGGCCGACGAACGTGAGACTGTAACCTGTCTTTTCGAAGACCAAGAAATCAAATTGTTACCAAGAAAAACACAAAAACCGGAAGTGGACCTTCGAGTGTCAGGACAACCAGCCCAGTCTGCATCAGAGTATGCGGTAAGCGAGTTTGGAGAAGAATTATTGAGGTGGAGACCATGATTGAGAGTTCCTTTTAAATACCGAAGAATGCGTTTAACATGATTATAGTGAGGAACCCGGGGATCATGCATATAGAGACATGCTTGTTGAACAGCAAAAGAGATTTCAGGACGAGTAATGGTGAGATATTGGAGAGCACCTGTTAGGCTACGATAGAGAGTAGGATCGGAAAAGGGTTCACCGGTAGCCGAAAGTTTAAAACTAGTATCGACAGGAGTGCGAGATGATTGACAGTCAAGCATACCAGCACGATTAAGAAGATCAAGAATATACTGGCGTTGGGAAAGAAAAAGGCTGGAGGAATCTCGAACAACAGCAATGCCTAAGAAATGATGAAGGAGTCCTAGGTCGGTCATAGAAAATTCAGATCTAAGAAGAGAGACAATATGATCTAAGAACTTTTGAGAGGAGGCGGTAAGAATGATATCATCTACATAGAGAAGTAAATAGGCAGTGTCAGAAGTTTGATGATACACAAAAAGAGAGGTGTCGGAGAGAGATGGAGTGAAGCCTATTGTTTGAATGAAGGAGGAGAAGCGTTGAAACCAAGCTCGTGGGGCCTGTTTAAGACCGTAGAGAGATTTCTGAAGAAGACATACATGAGTTGGAAAGGATGGATTTTCAAAACCCAGAGGTTGCTGGCAGTAGACAGTTTCTTGAAGGGAACCATGGAGGAAAGCATTTTTAACATCAAGTTGGTGAATGGGCCATGAAGAGGAGACAACAACACTAAGAACGGTGCGAATGGTGCTAGGTTTAACAACAGGAGAGAAGGTTTCTTCGTAATCAATTCCTTGTTGCTGAGAAAAGCCACGACAAACCCACCTGGCTTTATATCGTGAGAGGCTCCCATCGGAGTGGAACTTTTGGCGAAAAATCCATTTGCCAGAAACAATATTTGTATTGGGAGGACGAGGAACAAGTTGCCAGGTGTTGTTTTGAAGTAAAGCATTATATTCTTCTTGCATGGCAGCGGCCCAATTGGGATCAAGTAGAGCAGTTTTGTAATTCTTTGGAAGAGAAGTGGGAGATACGGAGGTATGAAGGTTTAGGCGGTCTTGGGGTTGATGAAATCCTGATTTGGCCCTAGTACGCATGCGATGATCATTAATCGGGGCTGCTGTAGGAATAGCACGAGGGGGTAAGGTGGGTACTGGTGAGTCCGGCGCAGCGGAAGAGTCGGACGAAGGAGTAGGGCTGGGTGGTGGAGTGGGAGTAGGGCTGGGTGGTGGAGTGGGAGTAGGGGTGGGGGTGTTGGGGAGGGAGCAGGGGTCGGGGGTGTTGGGGATGTCTCGGGTGGGGTGAGTGTATGGTTGGGATTGGCTATGGTGGGTGTTAATGGTGGTGGTGATAAGTTGTGTTCGGCAGGTAGGGGAGTATATAGTTGGAAAGGACGGGGAGAGGGGGTGTTTGCGGAGCTAGGGGTGTTGGATGGTGTAGTAGTGCGTTGTGAGAAAGGAAAAATGTGCTCAGCAAACGTGACATGACGAGAGACATGAACGTGTCCGGTGTGAAGGTCGAGACAGCGATAGCCTTTGTGCTCGTCAGAGAAGCCGAGAAAAGCACATGGGATAGAGCGTGGTGACAATTTATTTGCAGAAGTGGCGTAGGCATTGGGAAAACAGAGACAGCCGAAAACACGAACCGCGGAGTAGTCGGGGTGGGAAAGAAAGAGGGAATAATAGGGAGTAGTGTTGGGTTTAGTTTTAGAAGGTCGAATATTTAGAAGGAAGGTGGCCATGTGTAGGGCTTCAGCCCAAAACTTGGGAGGCATAGATGATTGAATGAGGAGAGTGCGAACTATATCATTGAGGGTGCGAAGAGAGCGTTCTGCTTTACCATTTTGAGGGGAGGTGTAGGGACATGAGAACCTAAGCAGGATGCCATGTTGTAAGAAGAAAGTACGATTTTTAATGTTATCAAACTCGCGACCATTGTCACATTGGATAAAGCGAATTGGGAGGAAGAAGTGAACAGACACATAGCGTTGAAAATTAAGGAAAAGAGAATGGACCTCGGATTTGTTGCGTAGAGGAAAAGTCCAGACAAAGTGGGTGAAATCATCTAGGATAACAAGGTAGTATTTAAAACCCGAAACACTTGCAATGGGAGAGGTCCATAAATCACAATGTATTAATTCAAAGGGATAAGTGCTACAAGAACTAGAGGAACTAAAGGGAAGACGCACATGTTTGCCTAATTGACAAGACTCGCAAAACACAGAATTATGAGAGTCCCTATTACATGGTATGGTAAATTCACTAAGCATAGAAGCTAAGACGGCGGGGTTGGGATGGCCCAAGCGACGATGCCAGAGATCGACGGAGGCCAGCATGGATGTTGGAGGGGTGGCGGCAGGAACTCCATTAAGAGAATAAAGATCACCGGAGCTATTGAAGCGAGCGATCTCGGCCTTGGTCAGGTAATCCTTCACAGATAAACCAAAAGGGTCAAATTCAGCCGAAACTAGATTGTCGCAAGTAAATTGGCGAACAGAGATAAGATTTTTAATGAGGGCGGGTGCAACTAGAACATCGCGAAGTAAAAGAGGTTTGGTGGAAGAGGGAAGTTGAGCCTGACCAACACAATATATAGGAATAGATGATCCATCTCCAAGGATAATGGAAGGGAAAGGAGATTTAGTGCAAGAAGATAACCAATTACTAGATGCAGACATATGACTAGAGGCCCCTGAATCAAAGATCCAATCCGTACCTGAGTTTCCTTGTGCAGCAAAGTTATTCATGGCCTGGAGAAAGGCAGCTTGATCCCAGCTCGGCGTCGCAGGTGAGGGTGGCGTCGGAAGCAGTGCCGGCGGATACGATGGTGAAGGCAGTAGGGCCGGCTGGGGAGTGTAGTAGGCATTGGCCGGCTGTGGTGGGGGTGGCGTCGGGAGCAGGGCCGGCTGAGGTGTGTAGTAGGCGCCGCCGTCGGTGCTGTAATGACCATAAGGAGCATACGTCGGGGCGGCGTGATAGGCATTGGCCGGCTGTCGGGGGTTGAGAACCCCGGGAGCACCAGTAGGCGGCCGAAGGCCGGGTTGCCAGGCACCTGAGTATGCCGGCGGAGCACCGAGGGTGGACGGAGCGGACCAGGGCATGGGCCATGCTTGAACAAGCCCCGTCCAAGGATCATGAGGAGGCCGCCATGCAACCGCAGATGGAGCACTGGTGGGTGGTGCAGGACTCGGTGCTGGTGATGTCGTAGGCGGAACCGAACGAGTCGACGGTGGCCTGTAGATAGGGTTTTTGCCGCGGTAGTTCGGACTAGGACGCCAGCCTGGGGGCGGTTGAACAGATGACGATGCGGACGGCCCGGCGGCAGGAGCCGGCCTGGAAGGCGGCGCTGGTGTAGACGACAGAGGAGGATGAGCCGCAGCATGAAAGACCTTGGGGCGAGAGTCCTTGCGAGCTTGTGTTTCCGCCGCGAGTTGTAGCAAGGAACGAACTTCAGCGAAGGTAGGAGGGGGCCGTATCATCGGTATGAACGAGGCTTGCTTGTCAAAGTCTTCGCTGAGGCCGCCGACGACGATATTGATTAGCTGTGAGTCGCTAACTGTATCGCCGAGTTCGCGGAGCTCATCACCAATGGTCTTAACGCGCTGGCAAAACAGGTTCACCGGGGCGTCTCCTTGCACCATATTGCGAAGCTCGGTGTGGAGAGCGTTTTTCTGAGCGTCGGTGTTGCTTTGGAAGAGCTGACGGAGGGAGTGCCAGATGTTGGCAGCGGTGGCGCCGTCGTGATCGAGCATGTTGAAGATCTCGGTGGTGATGCGGGTGTAGAACCACTGGACGATCGCGAGATCGTCTTTCAACCATTGCGGATCGTCGGGGCGGGGAAGACAGTTGGCGGCGACATGCGAGCGCAGGTTGCAGCGGCCGAGGTGGAGATCGAAGAGATGTCTCCAATGGTAGTAGTTGTGGGCGGCGAGATCAAGAACTATGGGGATGTAGGGGCTGACGTCGGAGATTGTGTCAGCAAGAGATATTGGTGCGGCGAGGATGGGTGCAGGGTAGTTTTGTGGAGCTATGGTGAGAGCCGAGAGAAAAGCGGCCGCGGCGTTAGCAGCCTTGGCGATGAGTGCGGCCCGGCGCTCGAAGTAGCCGGGCGGCGGCGGCGACGGTGGCGTTGGCGGAGCCATATCCTAAACCCTAGGACCGGTATCTGATACCATGAAAGCTGAATAAAACTGTTGCTTGTTGATGATTTGGTGCGGCATACAAGAGTATATAAAAGGGTACAAACTGACTTGGGATAGGGGTACAAAACTGACTTGGATTAGAAGTCGTATACCATAATGACTAGTCTAACAAGAGTGAGCACTGAGCAAAGAGGAGCTATCGCTCTAGGAGGAGAGGAAATCGAGAGGGGCAGCGCCATGGACGAGCTTCGCAATAGAGGGGAACTGCAGCGCCATGGACGTTCATGGGGGTAGCCTCGATTGGGCACACAGGGGCCAAACTAGTCAAGGAAAGGCGGGGAATCGGAGGAGAAGGCAGCGGCGGAGCAGCGGCAGGGCGTGGCGGCGCCGGAGCTAGCCGGCAACGGCCGGAGCAGTGGGTGGAGGCGCCGGCGACACGCACAAGAGAGGAAGCAGAGAAGAGAAAAGGGGATCGACCGCTGTGTTGTTGTCGTGCGCGTTGGGTGCATCCACCGGCCGCATTAGTTGCTAGAACAACTAGAAGCAATTCTAGTCGAAATTTGTCCGGGAAGTGCATTCACAAGAAAATTATAGCCAGCACCTCAAAACAAATGTCCCTTTTCCCCTCTGCTATACATCGCCCCTCGCTGGGCGCTTTGTAGCAGAAGCAATAGGTATCTATACACACAAATTTAGTACAGTACTTATCAAGATTAACCCGGTAACAGCCTTACTCAGTTTCTCCTCTTCACTAATTGCAAGAAGCCTCCTGGAATGGATCAAAGGAAGGATGATGCCTAGCTCGGTACTCATTGCAAGAAGTAGCCGGAGAGGAAGAAGGCGAAGCCGACAAGGAGGCTTCCGTAGATGAGTAGCGTCTTCTGGCCAGAGGTGAGCGAGTTGCCGCCGAGCCCGAACTGCTGGTTCTGAGCGAACCCGGCGATCTCGACGCTCTTGCTGTCGAAGAAGGACTGCGCCGCGCCGCACGTCGGGCACCGCCAGTCGTCCGGCAGCTTGTTGAACGGCAGCCCCGAGGGCACCGGGTAGGACGGATCTCCCTTCGCCTGGTCGTACAGGTAGCCGCAGGACCGGCACTCGTGCACCCCCGTGTTCAGCACCGCGAACTGCTCCTCAAACCGGCGGGGGTCAAGCTTCGGCCTGTCCTCCTCCGCGTCCAACTCCCCCGGCAGTGGTGTCGCCAGGTCGCCGGCGGCGGCGGCGGCGGTTGCATCTTCTTGTTTGGTCTCGAGCGCCGTGTCCAGCGGCTTGTCGTCCTTGGAGACGTCGACGGAGTGGAGCGTGAAGTGAAACGATGAGGTCAGTGCGGTGGTTAGGGGCTTATGGGTGTGGAGGAGCAAGGGTGCTGGTGGCGCTCTTGAGCTCTTGGACACCACCATGGATGGGTGGATTAGCCTTGCTGTGGCCATTGCCATTTTAGCTAACCCCTTATTTTCTCTTTCCTCTTCTCTCTCTCTCCGGTCCAAGGTAACGGAGGTGAGGGGAGGGAATCCATCGCGCAGGATATGCTTTGGTGTGTTGATGCTAAGGCAAAGCGGAGTGGGAGGATAAGGTATGTGTGCACCAGGGCTGGACCCGTCACATGCACTTTGGAGAAAACTTTCGGGATTGCCCTCAAAATTTTGCTAGACTGAAATAAGTTACAAGCTGGGGCAACCGACCAATATTCCCGTGAATTTCAAATTAAACACCCCTAAGGGTGTGTATGTTTGCCAAGCATTTTCTTAAGTTTTTCAAGATAGTGTGTATTCTTGAAAAACATGGTTCCAAATATTTTTGAGGTGTTTGGCTGTGGTTAAACTTTTAGCATTATATTATAAACATGGTATCCGTTCGCCCAAAAAAAACATAGTACGTTTACAATATATCAAAAAAAAGTCTAGACCTCTTTTTTAGACTGTCCATAGTGGGAGTAACTTAGTAACATAGAGTCCAACTCAACAACTTTGTTTATGTGACAATAATTTAATGAGAGAGATGATTTGACTCCCTCAACATAGCTAGTTACTCATACTTTCAGTAGCGGAGCTACAAATGAAAAGTTGGGCGGGCCAGAGAGCACAAAATAAGTCGGCCACCATGGCAGCCGGCGCCTGGTGTGTGCTGCCGGACCCTGAACTCCTCCGCTGGGTGCTTTTTATCCAGGAATGACGGAACGAAGAGGTTGTTCTGTATGTAGGTCAGCGTTGTGTCTAGGCTTTTAAAAAAAATTGCCGCGGCCATGGGCGGCCCATGGCCCATTGAGCCTTGCTGAAGCTCGGCCACTGCATACTATGAATAACATCGCACATATCAAGACAAGATGAGTCTACAAGCTAATAAATGAAGTGTTGCATGACATCACATATATGGTACATCCAAACTGACCCTTGGGGTGCGGATGTTTGATCCCTAGGTGTACATACCCCTAGGAATTGGAAAAAAATACGAGAAAAGTCAAAAGTGTTCAAAAGTATTTTTTGGAATAAACTTGACTTTCTTTTGCACTAGTATGTAATTTTGCATCAACCAAAACCCAATGTTGACTTCCAGGCAAAAAAAATATTGCTATATACAAGACACTATTTGCATTATTTTGACCAATTTTTTTGTTTTCTTCACCCTGAAGTCAATGTTGGGTTTTGGTTGACGGAAAATTACATACTAGTGCAAAAAAAGAGTCAGGTTTATTCTAGAAAAGCTTATGATTTTTTGACTTTTTTGTAATTACTATTTCTTCAATTTCTAGGTGTATATACACCGAGGAACCAAGGCTTATTTCCCTTGGAGGCCACCTTTATAAATGCAATCATCACGACAAGTCAACCACATACAAGCGCATTAGAGATAGCAACTTAAAATCCGGCACATGCCAAGAACAGACCACGAAGGTCGGGCCAAAAGGCACGGAGACCACCAAAATGACATCCAAGGAAGAATAAGCTACGATCTAGGAAGTGTAGATGGAGCAGGGGTAGGACTTAGGGCGATGGCGAAAGCGCGAGTCATGGAGATGATCATGGAGACGAGGTCGAGATTTCCAGCTTAAACGAGAGGACTCCAATGCTGCATTAGGGCGGCAATTTTGAACAAGCAGTCAACAGGGCGAGTCGTCCAAAATGACCAACAGAAAGCAACAAAACAAGCCAAAACACACAAGGAAACTCAAACCATTGATGATGACGATCCCGCGAACCGCCCTCAAATGATCCCTCGAACAGAAGATCGAAAGCACGACCTCTCTACTTGGTTGCAAGCGTATGGTCTTCACGATCCGGCGGTGCTTCGCCGCCCAGAGCTAATCATCGCCGGAGAATTAGAGAGAGAAGATTAGAACCACACTAGACTTCTAATTATGAGGATTAGAGGAACTAGGTCAAGTTCTAGTTAGTCAACTAAGACCAACTAGAATTAGAATTAGAAGAACTGAAGGAGGCTTCAAAACTTGTGTATCAAATTGTGCCAATACCAAGTATATATAGGTTGGGAGGGGAGGAGGGGGCGCCAGCGTAGGCCCTAGGGGGAGAAGGATTCCTCCCCAAGTCCAATTTGGCCTCCCTCAAGGGGGAAAGGGGCGCCACCCCTACATGTTATGGAAATATGCCCTAGAGACAATAATAAATAGGTTATTATTATATTTCCTTAATCATGATATAGGTTTATTCATGCTATAATTGTATTGATTGGAAACTTAAATACATGTGTGAATACATAGACAAATACCGAGTCCCTAGTGAGCCTCTACTAGACTAGCTCATTGATCAAAAGATGGTTAAGGTTTCCTAGCCATAGACATGAGTTGTCATTTGATAATGGGATCACATCATTAGGATAATGATGTGATGAACAAGACCCATCCGTTAGCTTAGCATATGATCGTTCAGTTTATTGCTACTTCTTTCTTAATGTCAAATACATATTCCTTCGACCATGAGATCATGCAACTTCCGGATATCGGAGGAATACCTTGTGTGCTATCAAACGTCACACCGTAACTGGGTGATCATAAAGATGCTCTACAGGTATCCCCGAAGGTGTCTGTTGAGTTGGCATGGATCGAGATTGGGATTTGTCACTCCGTGTGACGGATAGGTATCTCTGGGCCCTCTCGGTAATAGAACATCACAAGAAGCTTGCAAGCAAAGTGACTAAGGAGTTAGTTACGAGATGATGTATTACGGAACGAGTAAAGAGGCTTGCCAGTAACAAGATTGAACTAGGTATGGAGATATCGACGATCGAATCTCGGGCAAGTAACATACCGACAGACAAAGGGAACTACGTATGTTTTCATAAAGGTTTGACCGATAAAGATCTCCATAGAATATGTAGGAACCAATATGAGCATCCAGCTCCCGCTATTGGTTATTGATCAAAGAAGCATCTTGGTCATGTCTACATCATTCTCGAACCCGTAGGGTCCGCATGCTTAAGGTTCGTTGACGATACAATATTATATGAGTTGTGTGAGTTGGTGACCGAATGTTGTTTGGAGTCCCGGATGAGATCAAGGACGTGACGAGGAGCTCTGGAATGGTCCGGAGGTAAAGATTGATATATAGGATGATAGTATTTGGTCACCGAAAAGGTTTCGGGAAGTACCGGGTATTTATCGGAGTGCGAGAAGGGGTTCCGGAAGGCCACCTGTAAGTGGTGGGCCTTATGGGCCAAAGGGGGGAGCACACCAGCCCACAAAGGGGGCTGGCGCGCCCCACCACCCCTGCCCACGTGCTAAGGAAGGGGGAGGCGCCCTAAGGTAGCCAACCCCCCTTTTCCTTCCTCCCATGTCCATATATGGAAGGGGGCGGCCAGGCAGGCGCCTAGGGCAGCCGCCGACCACTTGGGGCGCGCCCTAAGGCTGCCTCCTCTCCCCTCCACCTATATGTATGAGAGGAGAGAGAGGGGCAACAGAGACCACGATCCCCAAGCCGTGTGCGACACCCATCTCCCTCTAGTTTTAGTTCCTCCTCCATCCACGTCCGTTGTGCTTGCCGAAGCCCTGCGGATAGTTTCAGCACCACCGTCACCACGCCATCGTGCTGCTGGAACTCATCTACTACTTCGCCTCTCTTGCTGGATCAAGAAGGCGAGGACATCATCGAGCTGAACGTGTGCTGAACGCGGAGGTGCCGTACATTTGGTACTTGACTAGGACGGATCGTGAAGGTGTACGACTACATCAACCGCGTTGATAAACGCTTTGATGTCTACTATGCAACTTTATTCTTGAAGACTCGTGTTGGGCCTCCAAGCGCAGAGTTTTGTAGGATAGTAGCAATTTTCCCTCAAGTGGATGACCTAAGGTTTATCAATCCGTGGGAGCCGTAGGATGAAGATGGTCTCTCTCAAACAACCCCGCAACCAAATAACAAAAAGTCTCCTGTGACCCCAACACACCAAATACAATGGTAAATTGTATAGGTGCACTAGTTCGGCGAAGAGATGGTGATACAAGTGTAGTAATGATAGTAGATATTGATTTTTGTAATAGGAACAATAAAAAACAGCAAGGTAGCAATTGATAAAACGGAGCACAAATGGTATTGCAATGCTTGAAAATGAGGCCTAGGGTCCATACTTTCGCTAGTGCAATCTCTCAACAATGCTAATCTAATTGGATCATATAACCATCCCTCAACGTGCGATGAAGAATCACTCCAAAGTTCTTATCTAGCGGAGAACATAAGAAGAAATTGTTTGTAGGGTACGAAATTACCTCAAAGTTATTCTTTCCGATCAATCTATCCTAGAGTTCGTACTAAAATAACACCAAGCTATTCTTTCCGATCGATCTAACCAGGAGTTCGTACTAAAATAACACCATATGATACACATCAACCAACTCTAATGTCACCTAGATACTGCAATGTCACCACAAGTATCCGTGAGTTAATTATATGATATGCATCATAATACTCAATCCAACACAAAGAACCTCAAAGAGTGCCCAAAGATTTCTACCGGAGAAACAAGGACGAGAACGTGCATCAACCCCTATGCATAGATTACCCCAATGTCACCTCAGGAATCCGCGAGTTTAGTGCCAAAACACATATCAAGTGAATCAATATGATACCCCATTTTCACCACGGGTATTCATAGCAAGACATACATCAAGTGTTCAAATCCATAAACGTATTCAATCTGATAACAATGAGATCTCAAAGGGAAAACTCAATTCATCACAAGAAGATAGAGAGGGGAAAACACCATATGATCCAACTATATTAACAAAGCCCGCGATACATCAAGATCGTGCCAAATCAAGAACACGAGAGAGAGAGAGATTAAACACATAGCTACTGGTACAAACCCTCAGCCCCGAGGGTGGACTACTCCCTCCTCATCATTGTGGCCATAGGGATGATGAAGATGGCCACCGGTGATGATTTCCCCCTCCGGCAGGGTGCCGGAACGGGGTCTAGATTGGTTTTTCGTGGCTACAGAGGCTTGCGGCGGCGAAACTTCTGATCTATCGACTCCCATTGGGTTTTTGGAATATTTGAGAATTTATAGGGCGAAGAGGTGGTGAGGGAGGCCACCGAGGTGGGCACAACCCACCAGGGTGCGCCTGGGTCCCCAGGCGCGCCCAGGTGGGTTGTGCCCCCCTCGGGGCACCCCTCTGGTACTTATTTGGCCCAAGTTGTGTCTTATGGTCCATAAAAGTTCTCCAATAAGTTTCGCTGCATTTGGACTCCGTTTGGTATTGATTTTCTGCGATGTAAAAAACAAGCAAAAAATAGCAACTAGCACTGTGTCAATAGGTTTGTCCCAAAAAATGATATAAAATTGCTATAACATGATTGTAAAACATCCAAGAATGATAATATAACAGCATGAATACTTCATAAATTATAGATACGTTGGAGACGTATCAGCATCCCCAAGCTTAATTCCTACTCATCCTCGAGTAGGTAAATGATAAAAGAAATAATTTATGAAGTGTGAATGCTAGCAAAGTGCATAAGTTTGATCAATGATAATTTCAATCAATTTTCCTAGCATCATGACAACAACTCTTCTCATAAAACTTATCATGTTAAAGTAGCAACCAATTCACATGTTAAGGTTCAGACAATGAATTCTCTTGAAACTCAACAACCTATATTCTTAGTCAGCGAACAATTTTAATTCAACTTATTCAACAAAATCTAACTAAGAGCTCCACATACTCAATCATCATATAGTCTTCTTTGATTGCTAGTACTCAAATCATATTCTTAGAACAAATGGCATCCATCGAACACAGAGAAAGATAGGGGCTTAATATTTTGCCTCCCAACTCATTTATTTATAGAGATAATTGTCAACAATAATAATTCATGATCAAATATATTTGACTAGTCATATGTGCCTAGATCTTTCCCCACCACGTGATGCTTGCCAACTAGAGAATAATTGAGGTTGAAATGAGAATGCATACTATTGACTCTTGCATAAAAGTAAATACTGAAAAGTAAAAGATAGGCCGTTCGCAGTGGGAAGCAGAGGTTGTCATGCGCTTTTTGTTTGGATGCCCAAGCTCTTAATGCAAAGGAACGTCACGTTATATTGCCCCTTATGATAGCAACCTTTATTATGCAATCTGTTGCTTTTATTACTTTGCCATCACAAGTTCGTACAACGCTCAATTTTCCCTTATAATAAAAGATCAAACATATGTAGGAGCAATTTTTATTGCTTTATGCACCGATGACAACTTACTTGAAGGATCTTATTCAATCCATAGGTAGGTATGGTGGACACTCATGGCAAGAAACTGGGTTTAAGGGTTTTTGGATGCACAATTAGTATCTCTACTTAGTACTCCCACCGTCCGGAAATATTTGTCGAAGAAATGGACGTATCTAGACGCATTTTAGTTCTAGATACATCTATTTTGTCGGGGGATGAACCCTGGGCAGGCAACGGAACTCGGATCCTTATTAAAAAACACCGGGGCCAGCAACGCCCCTCAATCTGGCTCGCACTTGGCCGGGTTGCTCAACCCGGCCAAGTCCCTCGACCCGGCCAAACTCCTCAACCCGGCCCCAACGGCTGGCACAAGACAGCTGAACCCGGCATGACCAAGAGTTCTCCAACGAGCCAGCTCCCCTTGGCATGTTCCTCAACCCGGCCATGGGTCAGCTCCCGTCCCATCCTGGCCGTCTGATGGGACGAGTCTCCATTCAAGGATGAGTGAGGCAACAGTGCCCCACCAACTCCTCTGGTCAGCCGAGGCGTGGCAACAGTGCCCCACCTACCCTGCTGACCAGGGCCGACGTGGCTACAGTACACCTGTCGTCACTGCCGACGCCAGCAACCGGCGACCTGACGATGCGCCACTATAGCGGACTCGACCCGGCCACTCCGTGATGATCGACAAGACGGCAAACAGTGCCCCCCCTAGCGCACGGGGCCCATGCCCGGATAACCCGACGAGCCCTGACACCCAGCGGGCCCCAGCACCGGCTTCCCGGACAATGACAACCCGGCCCACAGCGTTGTAACATTACGGTTGTAATCCTGGGGGGTTGACCTATAAAACCCCCCAGGAGGCCTCCATGCACGGGGGCGATCAGATCATCAGTAGAACACATACACACCAGGAGAGGGAGCAGCCTAAGCCTAGGCCTGTCTTCCTCCTTCCTCCAAACAGCTCTAGGAGCAACTCTGTACTGCCCCATATAAACTACACTCGGCAGGACTAGGGGTGTTATCTCTCCGGAGAGCCCCAAACCTGGGTATGTCCCACGTCCCTCGCTCGCTCATGCCGACCTCGCCTCTGGAGCCCATCGGTGCGCTCGATCCTCCTCCTCTCTTTAGCCATCCCTTGGCATCTACCGTGCGCCCACCACGACAGTTGGCGCCCACCATGGGGCAGCTCGAGGTCCTGGCCGGAGCCATGTTCCAGACAGGGCCCCTCTCCGACCCCGATGAGCCCGTTACGCTGGCGGACGACGTCATCGACGCGCTCGCCGCCTCCTTCGCCGCGCTGCGCATCTCTGACGCACCCGTGACCGATGAGTACCCCAGCGAGGTACTTGACGTCTTCGACTCCCCCATCTCCCTTGGCGCGCCCTCGCCGGGGCAATGGACCTCTGCGTGGAGGTGTTTGTCACCGATGCCGACGCTTCTTCTTCGTCCAACGCGGCGAGGAAGGCCGCCGAAGCCAAGGCCGCAGCGCACCATGATGCAGAGCCTTCACGTCCCCATCGCCAACGACGTCGATGCCTCCAACATCGCTGAGACCCGGGCTCGGCTCAAGGAAGACGTCCGGCGTCTCCTCGAGCTGAACGAAATGCTTGCTGCCACGCAGCGCCACCTGGACTCCGCTCAGCTGGAGCGCAACGCCGCCTACGGCTTCACGCCTGCCGCGGTCGAGCCAAGCCGGGTCGCCGGCGTGTGGGCCGAGGGCGGCGCAATCGGCCGCGCCTTCGGCGGAATCGCTCCCGTCTACGAGACACCGGTGATGAATATGCATGCCACCCAGGCGGCCGCGGTCGGCCTGGATCAGCTCACCGGTGAGGAGCTGAAGGACCGCCTGAAGCGGGTGAACAACCTCCTCGACGCGGCCAACGCACAACATGACCACCTCAACCAACTCGCCGAGCCGGTGGGGTCCGGCTCCATCCGCACCAACGGTCCCGAGGACCAGCAGAACACGGCGTCCTTGCTACCCGGCGAAGCGCACTCGGGCCGCACCCGGACCCGGCGCAACTGCGTCCCGACGACTACCGACGGCTTGGGGCCCCGGAGGACCGGCGCCGACGTGATCCTCCCTCGCATCCCGGCCGACGTCCGGCTTCAGCCGACCCGGGCCCCCGCGGTGCAGTCGCCAGCCGGCTGGGCCCTCGCGCCATCGACGACACCAACGCTCGCCACTGCCTCGACTAGCTCGCCTTCTTCCTGGAGCTGGAGGAGAACAACGCCGTCGGGCCGGTGTGCTTCGGCTCGCGCAACCGGGACGAGCCCTTCCACAAAGGGTTCACGCTCCCCCGCGACACCTCCAAGTACAACGGCACCGTCAAGCCCGAGGACTGGCTCATCCACTACACCACCGACATCGGCATCGCGGGTGGCAACCGCCGCCTCGCCGTGCGCTCCGCTCATGCTCTAGGGCTCGGCCCGCACATAGTTGAACAGCGTGCCGGCTGGCAGCATCAACGCGTGGGTCGACTTTGAGTAAGCCTTTGTGCGCAACTTCACCACCACCTACAAACGACTCGGCCGCCCCAGCCAGCTCGCCATGTGCGTGCAGGGCCTGACGGAGACCGGCCGCGAGTACCTCGCACGCTGGGCCAAGCTCTGGAACAGCTGCGAGGGCGTCCACGAAGTCCAGGCCATCCAGTACTTCGTCAGCGGGTGCCGAGACGGCACCCTCCTCAAGCACAACCTCTTGCGCTCCGAGCCGGCCACCATGGCCGTGCTCCGAGCCGGCCACCATGGCCACGCTCATGGTGATGGTGGACAAGTACACCAATGCCGACTCCGCCATGAAGATCCAGGTGGCGCTGGACGAAGCCGGCAAGGCGAAGCCGGTTCCCCCTCCCAAGCCGGCCGGCGAGAGTAGCCGACAACATCACAACCAGCAGAACAACAAGCGCAAGGCCGACCAGCCGGCTCAGCGCTACGACAACCGGCTCGTTGCAGCCGCCGAGCAGGCACCCGCGGCCGACCCGGCCACCAAACGCCGGCAAACCGGCAAGACGGCGTGGCAACCCGCCATGAGCTTCGAAGAGATACTCAACGCTCCCTGCAAGCACCACAATGGTGTGAGGCCATCCACTCACATGCTTCGGCAATGCGCCATCACCAAGCGCATCATGCTGGGTGACATCCCGCCCCCGCCGGCTCCGGCTCCGGGAGCGGGGCCGAGCCTCCGCCTCCTCCTCCTCCACCCCCGGCAGGCGGAGCGATGCGCGACAACATCTACCCCGACCAGAACGTGACCTACGTTGTCTTCACTAGCCTCGGTGACGACAAGCGCAGCGAGCGCCTGCTCCGGCAGGAGGTGAACACCGTCGTCCCGGCCAAGCAGGAGTACATGCACTTGTCAGACCTCCCGGTCACCTGGACCCGGGAAGACCACCCGGCCATCATGCCGAACCCGGGTGGCTACGCCCTTGTCCTCAACCCTACCATTGTCACACCTTGGCGCACGTGCAAGTTCTCCCGGGTCCTCATCGACGGCGGCACCAGCATCAACATCCTCTATCGCGACACCATGACCAAGCTCGGCCTTGAAGCCAAAGACCTGGAGCTGACCCGGACGATCTTCCACGGCATTGTTCCCGGCCTCTCCTGCTCCTCGATCGGCCGGATCTGGCTCAACGTCCTATTCGGCACCAGCGACCACTTCCGATGCCAGCCACTCTGGTTCGAGGTGGTGGATCTTTCCAGCGCATATCACGCGCTGCTGGGCCGGCCCGCACTCTCCATGTTCATGGCAATCCCCCACTACGCCTATCTGAAGATGAAGATGTCGGGTCCAAAGGGCCTCATCACTGTCGCCGGCGACTACCGCAAGTCCTTGGAGTGCGCCCGAGACGGCGTCAGACTGGCCGAGTCGCTGGTCATAGCCGAGGAGCGGCGCCAGCTTGACCGGATCGTCGTGTTGGCCAGCGAGATCCCGGCCGTGCCAACCCCGGGCAAGGAGCCGGTCGACGAAACCTCATTCCAGCCCTCCAGGAGAACCATGAAAGTCAAGATGAACCCTGAAGACCCCAAATGCAGCAAGTACGTTGTCGTGGGCACCCGCCTCGACAACAAATAGGAAGGCGAGCTCATCGACTTCCTCAGTGAGAATAGGTATATCTTCGCATGGACCCCAAAGGACATGCCGGGTATTCCGAGGAAGTACGGCGAGCACAAACTCCACGTCTACAAGGACGCCAAGCCTGTCCGCCAACCCCTACGTTGTTTCTCTGAAGAGAAGAGAAGAACCATCGGTGAAGAGGTCGCCAAGCTTTTGGTGGCCGGTTTCATCATGGAAGTGTTCCACCCCGAGTGGCTGGCCAACCCACTCCTCGTCCTGAAGAAGAACAAGAACTGGTGCATGTGTATCGACTACACCAGCGTGAACAAGGCCTGCCCCAAGGATCCGTTCGCCCTCCCGCGAATCGATAAAGTCATCGACTCCACCGCCGGCTGTGAGGTCCTGTCCTTCCTGGATGCTTACTCCGGCTATCACCAGATAAAGCTAGACCCGGACGACGCCCTGAAGACGTCCTTCATCACACCCTTCGGGGTGTATTGCTACATCACCATGTCGTTCGGCCTGAAGAACGCCGGCGCCACGTTCCAGCGCTGCATGCAGAAATGCCTGCTGCCGCAACTCGGCCACAACATCCACTTCTATGTGGATGACATCATGGTGAAGACCAAACAGCACCTCACGCTCCTCGATGACCTGAAGGAAACTTTTGCCAACCTGCGCAAGTACCGGATCAAGCTCAACCCGGAGAAGTGCATTTTTGGTGTGTCGGCCGGAAAGCTACTCGGCTTCCTCGTCTCGGAGAGAGGCATTGAGGCGAACCCGGACAAAATCAAGGCCATCGAACGCATGCGCAAGCCGGCCCGGCTGCATGATGTCCAGAAGTTCACCGGCTGCTTGGCCTCAGTCAGCCGGTTCCTCAGCCGGCTGGGCGAGAGGGCCCTACCCCTGTATCAGATGATGAAGAAGACGACGCTGTTCGAATGGAATGACCAAGCGGACGAGGCTTTCCGGGACCTCGAGCGTATGCTCTCCACCGCACCCGTCCTGGCTGCGCCAAGCGAGAAAGAGCCGATGTCGCTCTACATTGCCGCCACCTCGCGGTCGGTCAGCACGGTGATGGTGGTCGAGCGGCCAGAGAAGGGCAAGATCCAAGCCGTCGAACGTCCGGTCTATTACCTGAGCGAGGTGCTCTCCGCCTCCAAGCAGAACTACCCGCACTACTAGAAGATGTGTTACGGCGTGTATTTTACCGCCAAGAAGTTGAAGCAGTATTTCCAAGAGCATGTTGTTACCGTGGTCAGCACGACCCCTCTCGGCGAGATCATCGGCTGCCGAGACGCCTCTGGCTGGGTTGCCAAGTGGGCAATCGAGCTAGCCGGCCACACCATCCTCTACGAGCCCCGCACCACGATCAAGTCCCAAGCTCTGGCCGACTTCCTCGTCGACTGGACCGAGACCCAGTACCTGCCGCCGCTGCCGGATTCGATGCACTGGTGCATGCACTTCAACGGCTCCAAGATGCGCCTCGGCCTGGGGGCCGGCATCGTGCTGTCTTCCCCGAAGGACGACCGGCTTCGGTACGCGCTCCAGATCCACTTCGCCGCCTCCAATAACGTCGCCGAGTATGAAGCCCTTGTGCATGGCCTCCGACTTGCCAAGGAACTTGGCATTCGGCGCATCCTGTGCTACGTTGACTCGGATTTCATGGTGCGACAATGCTCCAGCGAGTGGGACGCCCGCGACTCCAACATGGAAAGTTACCGATTCCTCGTCCAGCAGCTGTCCGGCTTCTTCGACGGCTGCGAGTTCCTCCACATCCCACGCGTGTAAAATGAGGCCGCCGACGCGCTAGCCAAGATCGGCTCCTCCCAATAGTCCGCCCCGTCCGGCGTCTCCCTCGAGCACCTGCACAAGCCTTCTCCGGAATCCGAATCCATCTTCATCCCGGACAACCCGGCCACGCCTCTACCCGCCCCGAGGACTTCCGAACCCGGCCCGGGGACTGCCGAACCCAACCCGGGGACTGCCCAGCCCGGCCCGGCAAGTGCAGTGCCGGGCGTCCGCCTACAACATCATCAACAACGAGCTCGTCAAGCGCAGCTCCACAAGCGTTTTCCAGCGCTGCGTCGAACAAGACAAGGGCATCGAGATCCTCCTCGACATAAACCAGGGCGAGTGCGGGCACCACGCTGCCTCAAGGTCCGTAGTGGCCAAGGTGTTTCGCCATGGTTTCTACTGGCCCACGGCTCTCCAAGTCACCGAGTCGCTCGTCCTTAAGTGCGAGGGATGCTAGCGCTTCAGCAAGCGCAGCCACCAGCCGACCTCAGCACATTGAACCATCCCAATCACCTGGCCCTTTGCGGTCTGGGGACTCGACATGGTAGGACCCTTCAAGGCCGCTCGAGGCAGTATGACGCATTTGCTGGTGGCGGTGGACAAGTTCCCCAAGTGGATCGAAGCACGGCCGATCAAGAAGCTCGACGGGCCAACCGTCGTCTGGTTTATCAAGGATATCACGGTACACTACGGCGTCCCGAAAATCATCATCACGGACAACGGCACCAACTTCGCCAAGGGCACGCTCGCGCAATACTGCTCCTTCTCCGGCATCCGCCTCGACCTGGCTTCCGTGGATCACCCGCAGTCCAACGGCCAGGTCAAGCGGGCAACGGCCTCATTCTATCCGGTATCAAGCGGCGGCTTGTCGAGCCACTCATCCGTTCACCCGACAGCTGGCTCGACGAGTTGCCAGCTGTCCTCTTGAGTCTCCGCACAATGCCAAACTGGTCGACCGGGTTCACCCTGTTCTTCCTCGTCTACGGAGCCGAAGCCGTCATCTCGACCGACATCGAGTTCGACTCACCACGCATTGTGATGTACACCGAAGCCGAAGCCAAGGAAGCCCGCGAAGACGGCGTCGACCTACTCGAAGAAGCACGCCTCTTAGCGCTTAGACGGTCAGCCATCTATCAGCAAGGCCTAAGGCACTACCACATCAAGAAAATCAAGCCCCTCACATTCCGTGAGGGGGACCTCGTCCTCCGACTCGTCCAGCAGCAAGCCGGCTGAGGGAGTCCTGGATTAGGGGGTCCTCGGACAGCCGGACTATATCCTTTGGCCGGACTGTTGGACTATGAAGATACAAGATTGAAGGTTTCGACCCATGTCCGGATGGGACTCTCCTTGGCGTGGAAGGCAAGCTTGGCAATACGTATATGTAGATCTCCTCCCTTGTAACCGATTCTGTGTAACCCTAGCCCCCTTTGGTGTCTATATAAACCGGAGGGTTTAGTCCGTAGGACAACAACAATCATACCATAGGCTAGCTTCTAGGGTTTAGCCTCTACGATCTCGTGGTAGATCAACTCTTGTAATACTCATATCATCAAGATCAATCAAGCAGGAAGTAGGGTATTACCTCCATCGAGAGGGCCCGAACCTGGGTAAACATCGTGTCCCCCGCCTCCTGTTACCATCCGCCTTAGACGCACAGTTCGGGACCCCCTACCCGAGATCCACCGGTTTTGACACCGACATTGGTGCTTTCATTGAGAGTTCCGCTGTGTCATCATCATAAGGCTTGATGGCTCGTCTTGTTGTCAAGGACAACATCACCTCTGGGGGAGCCCTGGCTCTAGGCCAAACTCTCCGGCTAGGCAGTTTCGTCATGACCGCCTGTTCGGCCGCTGTGCCGACGATGACTTCTCGGGTCATCGAAAACAGCCTCCACGTCGGCTCGGAATTCGCCGAGAAGTTGGATCCAATGGAGCTTTCCTCCTTGAACGAGCTCTTGGATCGCATCGCCGCTTTGGGAGTCGCTACGGACTATGATCAGATTGGGCTTAAACCCGACCAAAGGGAGATTAACTCTCCGCCGGTCACCCATCAGATAGCGGTGGTGGAGGAGCAACTCAGCAATTCTTCCTCCATCTTGAGGATGAACTATGTCCAGATTCCGGAACTCTCCGAGCCGGATACCCGTCTATGGGAGGACATGGCCCAAGCCTTGAACCTAGAATCAGACATCGGGCTAGACCTAGCAGGCAACATCCCGGAGCCCGAGCTTCCAAGATCGGAAACTCCTCCGCCCCTGGGTCTCAGATCGGGTCAGGGTTCGGACCTAAATCTACCCACCCACCCAGATATAAGTGATCTTTCCCACATTAGACAAAAGCCCCAAGAGACAGTACACCACTATTGGGCCAGATTCCTCCTTGTAATGAGCAAGGTTAAGGACTCTCGCGACGAAGATGCAATTTCATTCTTTTGCAAAAATTGCACGGACAAGGGAATCCTCAACGCCATAAGTCGCCGTGACATAGCACACTTCACTGACTTGGCGGCCATAGTACGGAAGTACTGTGCGATGGAAAGCGCCTGGAAAACCCAAGCAAAATTTTGGGATCCTCCGGCTCTAACAAAACCCCCAATCCGAACTAAAAGGGTGCACTCTCGTAAGTCACCCGATCCAATTACAAAGAAGCAAAAGCCCACTACAGGGCGTGGAACCGTATTGGAGGGATGGCTGAATGGGCCATGAAAAATTCATGGTACAACGGATACCATACCAACACACAACCTTAGAGCATGTTGGGTACTCCGGCAGGTGGCCAAGAGCGGTGAGGATCTCCTCATCAACAATACTGCAGAGCACCATCCCGTGGAGAACAACAATACAGTATTGACAGTCTTCGAGACCTTCGCCTCAAATAATAGGCGTAAACGAGCACTCCGCAGCCTTGCCGAAGTCTGCCACATGGCAGCAATAAATCCATGGAGCGATACGGCTACCACCTTTAATGCCAGTGACGAACCTAAATTCCGAACAGCCCGAGCACCAGCCGCCTTGGTCCTTAGTCCAATTGTGGACGGCTTCCGGCTTACTAAAGTGCTCGTGGACGGCGGCAGCGGATTAAACCTCATCTACGAGGAGACTCTTCGAAAAATGGAAATAGACAGAAGCCGCATTGAGCAAAGCAGCACGACCTTTAGAGGAATTATCCCTAGTCGGGAGGCACGATGTGCTGGGAAAATCACACTAGATGTGGTATTCGGCACGTCGGAGAATTACAGGTCCGAAGAAATCACATTCCAAGTGGCCCCGTTCAATAGCGGATACCACGCCCTTCTAGGGTGGGAGGCATTCACGATCTTCCAGGCTATACCCCATTACGGGTACGTGAAGCTCAAAATGCCTGGGCCCAATGGAATCATCACCCTAACTAGTGATCCGGACATAGCACTCCGCGCCGAAAATAAAACAGCCGCACTGGCCCTCGAGGCGTTATCCGAAGCCCTTGCGGCCGAGGAATTAACTGCGCTGCGCTCCACAGTGGACAGGGACGATGTGATACTGGACAAAAGATCCAAGTCCACCTATTTTAAACCAGCGGATGAAATAGTCAAATTCCAAGTCCACCCAACGGACCATACAAAAACAGCATCTATCGGGGCACAATTAAACCCCACAGTAGACGCCGCACTATGGGAGTTCTTGCGCGAGAACTGGGACATCTTCGCCTGGCATCCTTCAGACATGCCAGGAATCCCACGCAGGCTGGCCGAGCCTTAACATTCTAAAGGGATTCAAGCCGGTCAAGCAAACTCTTCGGCGCTTCTTTGAGCCCAAGCGACAAGCCATGGGAGAGGAGCTAGCCAAGTTACTGGAGGCCGGATTCATTCGAGAAATAAAACATCCGGACTGGCTAGCAAACCTGGTGATGGTACCAAAGAAGGACAAATCCTGGCGCCTATGCGTCGACTTCAAGGACCTTAATAAGGCTTGCCCAAAGGATCCCTTCCCCCTCCCTCGCATCGATCAAATTATCGACGCTACCGCAGGACACGACTCATTGTGTTTCCTCGACGCATACTCCGGATACCATCAAATTAAGATGGCGGAATCCGATCAAGCTGCAACGGCATTTATCACTCCATACGACCCCTTCTGTTTTAACACCATGCCTTTCGGGCTCAAAAACGCCGGTGCAACCTATCAACGCATGATTCAGACATGCTTGGAGACACAGATCGACAAAACAGTGGAGGCATACGTAGATGATGTGGTCATTAAAACCAGACACGTCAAATCCTTAATAGACAACTTGAGGCTCACGTTCGACAATCTCCGAACATACGACATTAAGCTCAATCCAGAAAAATGCGTCTTCGGTGTGCCCGCCGGAAAGCTCTTAGGCTTCATCGTATCCAACAGAGGAATCGAAGCGAATCCGGCTAAAATCCGAGCTCTATCACAGTTGGCCATCCCAACAGACCTCAAGCAGATCCAGAAATTAACTGGATGCGTGGCTGCTTTAAGCCACTTTATCTCCCGATTAGGAGAAAAGGCACTGCCTCTTTATCGCCTTCTTCGATGCACCGAACACTTCGAGTGGACGGATGCGGCCATGACCGGATTAGAAGAAACAAAAGCCGTTTTGGCCACAAACCCAATCTTGGCCACGCCAAATGTTGGCGAACCAATGCTGCTATATATAGCGGCAACATACCAAGTTGTAAGCGCGGTGCTCGTCGTCGAACGAGAGATGGACAGACATAAGTTCCCGCTTCAAAAGCCGGTATACTATGTATCCACTGTCCTCACTCCATGCAAATCACGGTACCCACATTATCAAAAGATAGCATACGCGGTCTTCATGGCATCCCAAAAACTACGACACTACTTTCAAGAGTGTTCAATCACGGTGGCCTCTGAAGTACCACTCAACGACATAATAAACAACGGCGATGCCACGGGCCGGATTGCTAAATGGGCTATTGAGCTCCTCCCATTCGACATAATATATAAACCACGGCGAGCCATTAAGTCACAAGTACTGGCTGATTTTGTCGCCGAATGGACAGAAGCCGAACTCCCTAAAGAGTACGGCGCGTACTCCAATTGGATCATGCACTTTGACGGCTCTAAAATGCTGGCGGGTCTGGGGGCTGGTGTCGTCCTGACATCCCCCACCAGAGATACAGTCTAGTACGTACTCCAAATACTATACACAGACTCCAACAACGCAGCAGAATATGAGGCCATGTTACACGGTCTCCGGATGGCAGTCTCCATGGGCATTCAACGCCTAGAGGTGCGCGGGGATTCGAACCTCGCAATATCTCAAATAAACGGAGACTTCGACGCCAAGGATCCAAAATTGGCGGCTTAACGCAACGCTGTCCTCAAAATGTCAGCTCGGTTTGAGGGGCTTGAATTCCACCATGTGGCCCGGGAAAACAATCAGGCGACGGATATCCTCGCCCACATCAGTGCTAAGGGCAACCCTGTCCCACCTAATATCTTCTTGGAAAGGCTGTTTAAGCCATCCGTGGTATGGGAAGGAGAGACCGGTAACAATAGTCCGGACCTGGCCACAACACCAGATACCGAACACTCTGACATAATCGGAGGCTCTGCCACCGAAATAACACCTTCCGCCCACATGATAATGGCTGTCATCGCCCCGTGGATAGAACCATTCATGGCCTACCTAACTCGGCAGAAACTACCCGAGGACCCAAACGAGGCGCGCTGCATTGTGCGGCGGTCTAAAGCCTACAAGGTCCACGAGGGAGAGCTTTATAAGAAAAGCGCTACCAGAGTCCTTCAAAGGTGCATCTCCGAAGAGGAAGGACGGAAACTTTTGGCAGAAATTCATGCTGGACTTGGTGGCCACCACGCTGCAGCCCGGGCCCTTGTAAGCAAGGCCTTCCGTACAGGTTTCTACTGGCCGACGGCCCGAGCAGACGCACAGGACCTCGTTCAATGTTGCATCGGTTGTCAGCTTTTTGCAAACCAAAGCCATATGCCGCCTACCGCTCTTCAAACAATCCCCATCACTTGGCCCTTTGCGGTCTGGGGGCTTGATATGGTCGGACCCCTTAAAGGGGGAAGCCATAAGAAAAAATACTCATTGGTCATGGTGGATAAATTCACCAAATGGATAGAAGCCAAACTAGTTAAAACGACCGAGTCTGGACCAGTGATAGACTGCATATCCGGGGTTGTACACCATTACGGCGTCCCCCACAGCATCACCACCGATAACGGCTCGAACTTTACAGCCGACGAGGTAAAACTTTGGTGCAACAACATGGGCATTAAGCTCGATTATGCTTCTGTCTATCACCCGCAAACTAACGGTCAAGTCGAGCGAGCGAATGGTCTTATCATGAGCGGCATTAAACCCAGATTAGTGCGATCCTTGAAGGAATCCGATACGCACTGGGTAGAGGAGCTCGACTCCGTACTATGGGGGCTGCAGACCACGCCGAATCGCACTATCGGATACACACCGTTTTTTATGGTGTACGGCGCAGAGGCGGTACTGCCCTGCGATATAATTCATGACTCACCTCGAGTGCGCATGTATGAAGAGAAAGAAGCCGAGCTTGATCGGCATGACAGTTTGGATGCCCTGGAGGAGGTGTGGCCAAAGCCCGTTCCGCATTCTATCAGCAACAGGCTCGAAGGTATCAAAGCAGAGAAGTACGGGCCAAAACTTATAACGTTGGCGAACTCGTTCTACGCCTACCGGAGAAGAAAAAGAACAAGCTCAAGCCCAAATGGGAAGGTCCCTTCGTTATTGACCAAGTTCTGACCGGTGGAGCGTACCGTCTGCGGGATGCATCGGACAATAGACTCGAGCCAAACCCATGGAACGCAGCAGACTCCGAAGGTTCTATTCCTAGTGCCGGACTCTATGTTCGTCTCCTTTCCTTCGTCAATTTTTTATATATCCGTTATCTGTCTTTTATTTCTTTCTTTCTTCCCTTTTTCTTCAAGGCCTTAAAAGGCTAAAATGTGTCTTGACTACACAATCTTGACGCGCTAGCCGCGCTCATTATACCTGGGGGCTTCTTATACAGAAGCTTAATATAACTATTTTCCGGGCTCTATGCCCCACACATGTGTTATTCTTCCACATGTACCTTTTTCGCCATTATATGCATCGATATGACTTAAGTTTTGGCCAAGCTGGGTTGCCTGGCTCTTGTGTTTATGCCCTACGTTCCCGTTAATTCGGCTAGGGCATAAGGGGAGCACCTCTGCGATTGTTACTGCCGGGTCAGCCGGATGTGTACCTGAGACTGGGTGAAGCCGAAAGCTAGCGTTCTTAAGGGAATACTCGGTCGGTGAACAAAAGATGATCCTTATTTATTGTAATACATGCCCCCAGATGTTTATATCCTGCGTCTCTTCTCACAGCTCGGACATGCACATTAGGGCATGCGTACCCAGGGAAAGGAACCCTTAACGGAACTATTCTCCCTGGAAGATGTTTCTTACTATCCATGTAATATAACATAGCTAGTTGGGTACTTGTCTGTTCAAGCACTTATGAACCCTACGCCTGGTTTCCACGCGTAACCCGTTTTTTTATAACTGAGCGGGTATTCGGATACACTCCGGACTGTCGGGTCTAGAGGTAGAAGCGAAAGGGTCTGCCATGACAAATGATTTACAATACGGCTAGGGACAATACATGTCACTTGAAGTACACAATCACTTAGACTGACTAAATTCTTCTTCTATACCATCCAACAGGTTGTCTAGCCCACAATCCTGTTGGGAATACTTTGCGGCTAATTTTACTTGGTCATACACCAAACTGACGGGGATCTCTTTCCCATCGGGCCCCACAGGTCCGACCTCGGCCATGTGGTTCGGGTCAGCCATGGTATATCGTGTCTCGACCATGGCCCAGGCTTCCCTCGCACCTTGTCGGCAGGCTGATATGTTCCACAATCGGAAGCGCCGCCACGCTCCCTTGAGCTTCTCTATAAGCTCCACCATGCCTCTTGGCGGGGAGGCGGATGGCCACAAGGCTTGGGTAATGCCCTGCATCACCTGACGAACTTGTTTGTGCAGTTGTGAGAGCTCTGGCAGAAGATCACCCGCAGACCCGGGCATTTCCTCCACGGGACGACCCGTCAGCATACCTGCAGACATAACTCTGTTAGCCGGTTTCTTCGCCGAACTCTTTAAAAGTTCGTTCAAGCACTTACTAAAAATGCCGCATCGAATCCTTTTATTCTCCTTGACGGAGTTAGCAAGTTGGGCCCGAACATCTTTCTATTCAACACTCAGCCGAATATTGGCATCTTGGAGATCGTTTTTCTCCCGCCTAACCTGCTTAAGCACACGCTCGCCAGCCTTTAACTGTCGTTGAGCATGTTGCTTATCCCCTTGCACTACCTCCGGATTAACCCCGGGATCATCTGCAGAATCTATTGTTAGATTTGCATGCATGCCGCATACTAACCGGTAAGTGTCATTCTTTTTGATAGAGACAAGTGTTACCAGAGGGGGCCTTCTTGGACTCCTTCATTGCGGCAACTGCGGCCCATAGCTGGGCTTTGCACTCTTCCAGCTCTTGAGACAATTGGGTATTCTTCTCCGTAAGAACCCGCACAAATAATGATCCTTAAATCAGTTGTGTCAACTGTTTCAAGTCTCAGGGGATACTGATATACATAATCATCAGATTTTCTTACCGTATATCCTTTACATACTGGTCCGTGGCTCTGGCAAGACCATTTTGAGCAGCACGGATGTACGCGTCTCCTGAGTTGAAGGCATCGAACGCCTCTTGGGAGAAACAAGCGTCACGGAGTACGGCCCGGCGACGCCTGTGATTCATAGCGCTCTCCACTTCGGAATTTGTAGCGGATAGCCTATCCGCATCCTCTGTAGGAGGAACATCCGGTGTTCGCCCCATGTTAGCGTCCGCCTCTATGTCCGGCTCTGGAGCTCGACTGGTGGAGGCGTGACCGACAACCTCTCCGGATATAGCCCGGCAAGTGTTTTTCCTACTAGGAAACATGGACGTTATTATATTTTAAAAGATGACAACCACGGAGTGGGGTTCTGTTTCATACCTCTGTGACGGCGTCTCAGTCCTGACCGCCTTCCTTTTAAGCCTACCCGGCTTCAGTGCCCCTTGTTGGTGAGTCACAGCGGGTTCGGCGTGGCGTCTCGAGGGCCTTCCCTGTAAGACACCATATGTGTGCGGTAGGTGAAGTGCAGAAAAAGGGATCCTTCTCGGAAGTTGGGACTCCGGTTTTACTTACATGCGAGGCAGGGAGTAGTCCAGGATAATCGGCTATGATGGCCACCATGGCATCATCGCAGCTCAATTGATAGAACGTCCTGTCAATCAGCTCCACAAATGTGTCGGGATCCTCTTCGAGTCCGGGGTCGAGGGCCCGGTCAGGGTCCTCCGGTTGTGGAGGCGGGCTGTGGACCTCCCTTACAGCTTTTCGCAGTTCCTGCCATGAAACAACAAGGTAAATACTTATGACGAAGAATGCGGGAAGGTTGGGAGTAAAAAGTGACAGCTCACCCATCTTGGAGGGTTGTACATGGAGAATCCATCCCGTGGCTTGATACGGATCAACTACTCTTCCTCTCCTTTGTATAAATCGGACAGTATCTTCGCTAGAGCAGCGACGGAGTCTGGACCTTTACAACCGCAGCAGGTGGCATCGTCTTCTCCATTGAAGTGTCACATGGGTTGTCCCCGATAATGAAGTGGCTGCACCCCCCGCATTATACATATTGACATAACCTCGACTATTGTCAATCCTGATTTGGCCAGTGTTTGTATCCGGCCCATCAGATAAAGGACTTCCCCGTTATCTTCCTCCTGAGGGCTCCGAGGGTGCCAGCTGCGGCGTTTCTTCAAGGGAGCGTTATTAAACTCAGGAAGGCCCATCCGAACAGGGTCCGGAAGGGGGACGTCCTCCATATAAAACCACTCCGAAGGCCAATCTTCGGATGTCTTCTTCGGAGTACCGGACAGATATCCGGTCCTGGCAATGCGCCATATTTCGGCTCCGCCCACTTGGTATATTGACCCCTCCTGCGTACGGGGTATGAGGCAGAATAGCGTCTTCCATAGCTCGAAATGAGCTTCGCAGCCCAGAAACAGCTCGCAGAGGGCGACATAGCCAGCGATGTGTAATATGGAGGCGGGAGTAAAATTATGCAGCTGGAGGCCGTAGAACTCCAGGAGCCCGCGGAGGAACGGATGAATCGGAACTCCAAGCCCTATTAATAAGTAAGGGACAAGGCATACCCGCTCCCCCATGGATGGGTTGGGAACGCTCTCCGCTTGCTCCCCGCCATTATAGGTGGCGAGCCCGGCTCGAACGGGAACCATATACGCTGGAGGGAGAAATCCCTGGGTCTGTAACTCTACTAATTGGCTGTGGGGGACGGAACACTTCTTCCAATTACCGGGCTTAGGGCTACGGGAGCGAGAGGAGGAGCTTCGATGGCCGGCCATGTTGGAATGGATTTTTTCCGGGCGCGCTCCGATCGATACTCGTTGTGGGAGGATGGTGTGATCTGGATATGAGAATCCCCGTCCCTTTAAATAGATGATTTACTCACATGGCTAGGGTGGCAAATGTAAAAATGCCCTGGCTTCTCGCATTCGCTCGACACGTGGAAGATGGCCATTATTAGGCGCGGAAGCCAAGGAGTGCAACATTTATGGGGAGCCGGACACTACTTAACAGGTATTCAGAATTTGGAGAAGAACCCGCCTTGCAATGCCGAAGACAATCTGCGCGCCGGACTCATCGCCATTGAAGCCTGGTTCAGGGGCTACTGAGGGAGTCCTGGATTAGGGGGTCCTCGGACAGCCGGACTATATCCTTTGGCCGGACTGTTGGACTATGAAGATACAAGATTGAAGGTTTCGACCCGTGTCCGGATGGGACTCTCTTTGGCGTGGAAGGCAAGCTTGGCAATACGGATATGTAGATCTCCTCCCTTGTAACCGACTCTGTGTAACCCTAGCCCCCTCCGGTGTCTATATAAACTGGAGGGTTTAGTCCGTAGAACAACAACAATCATACCATAGGCTAGCTTCTAGGGTTTAGCCTCTACGATCTCGTGGTAGATCAACTCTTGTAATACTCATATCATCAAGATCAATCAAGCAGTAAGTAGGGTATTACCTCCATCGAGAGGGCCCGAAACTGGGTAAACATCGCGTCTCCCGCCTCCTGTTACCATCCGCCTTAGACGCACAGTTCGGGACCCCCTACCCGAGATCCGCCGGTTTTGACACCAACTCCGGCCAACACAAGTTGTCCTCCCCATGGGAAGGCCCCTTCATCATCAGCAAGGCCTTGTGCGGCCGCAACGCCTACTACCTCATCGACGCCCGCAAGCCAAACAAGCGCAAGAGAGACACTGCCGGCGAAGAAACAACCCGGCCATGGAACGCATAACTCCTCCACCCGTTTTGCAGTAGCCGTGTTCACGTATGTATCGCTGCCTTTTGTAATCATATGAAAACTATGGAGTCCTCGAACGACGCTCGGGTGGTGCCCTTTCTGACCAAGCTATTGTGTCTCACGCACTTGTGCAAATTTTCTCAAAACACCCCTGCCGCCAGCTCGACTTGCTCGACCCGGGGGCTCGGGGGCTGGCTGATGACCCACAAGTATAGGGGATCTATCGTAGTCCTTTCGATAAGTAAGAGTGTCGAACCCAACGAGGAGCAGAAGGAAATGACAAGCGGTTTTCAGTAAGGTATTCTCTGCAAGCACTGGAATTATCGATAACATATAGTTTTGTGATAAGGTAATTTGTAACAGGTAACAAGTAACAAGAGTAAATAAAGTGCAGCAAGATGGCCCAATCCTTTTGGTAGCAAAGGACAAGCCTGGACAAACTCTTATATGAAGGAAAACGCTCCCGAGGACACATGGGAATTATCGTCAAGCTAGTTTTCATCACGCTCATATGATTCACGTTCGGTACTTTGATAATTTGATATGTGGGTGGACCGGTGCTTGGGTGCTGTCCTTCCTTGGACAAGCATCCCACTTATGATTAACCCCTATTGCAAGTTGCTCAACTACAAAAGAAGTATTAAGGTAAACCTAACCATAGCATGAAACACATGGATCCATATCAGCCCCTTACGAAGCAACGCATAAACTAGGGTTTAAGCTTCTGTCACTCTAGCAACCCATCATCTACTTATTACTTCCAAATGCCTTCCTCTAGGCCCAAACAATGGTGAAGTGTCATGTAGTCGACGTTCATATGACACCACTAGAGGAAAGACAACATACATCTCATCAAAATATCGAACGAATACCAAATTCACATGACTACTTATAGCAAGACTTCTCCCATGTCCTCAGGAACAAACGTAACTACTCACAAAGCATATTCATGTTCATAATCAGAGGGGTATTAATATGCATAATGGATCTGAACATATGATCTTCCACCGAATAAACCAACTAGCATCAACTACAAGGAGTAATCAACACTACTAGCAACCTACAGGTACCAATATGAGGTTTTGATACAAAGATTGGATACAAGAGATGAACTAGGATTTGAGAGGAGATGGTGCTGGTGAAGATGTTGATGGAGATTGACCCCCTCCCGCTGAGAGGATTGATGGTGATGATTTCCCCCTCCCGGAGGGATGTTTTCCCGGCAGAACAGCTCCGCCGGAGCCCTAGATTGGTTCCGCCTCGTGGCGGCGGTGTTTCTTCCCGCAAGCTTGCTTATGATTTTTTCCAGGGTAAAAGACTTCATATAGCAGAAGATGATCACCGGAGGCCTGCCAGAGGGCCCATGAGGCAGGGGGCGCGCCCAGGGGGGTAGGGCGCGCCCCCACCCTCGTGGATGGTTGGTGGTCCCCCTCTGGTAGTTTCTTCGCTCAGTATTTTTTATTAATTCCAAAAATGACTTCCGTGGAGTTTCAGGACTTTTGGAGTTGTGCAGAATAGGTCTCTAATATTTTCTCCTTTTCCAGCCCAGAATTCCAGCTGTCGGCATTCTCCCTCTTCATATAAACCTTGTAAAATAAGAGAGAATAGGCATAAGTATTGTGACATAATGTATAATGACAGCCCATAATGAAATAAATATGATATAAAAGCATGATGCAAAATGGACGTATCAACTCCCCCAAGCTTAGACCTCGCTTGTCCTCAAGCGGAAGCCGATAACGATAAATATGTCCACATGTTTAGAGATAGAGGTGTCGATAAAATAAAATACGGACATGAGGGCATCATGATCAATCTTATAACAGCAACATATATAAATTTTGTCATATGATTTCTTACGATAAAGTAACAATCTATTCACAATGTCAAGTATGAATCAAAAACTTCATTGAAAACTAACAAACTATAATCTCGGTCATTGAAACAATTGCAATTTATCATAACATCAGAAAGAGTCAATATAAGAGCTTTTCAGCAAGCCCACATACTCAACTATCATTTAGTCTTTCACAATTGCTAACACTCACGCAATACTTATGGGTATGGAGTTTTAATCGGACATAGAGAAAGATAGGGGCTTATAATGTTGCCTCCCAACCTTTTACCTCAAGGGTAATGTCAACAATAATAACTCATGCTAACTTACATCCAATTGGATATATATATCAGGATCTTTCCAACACAATGTGCTTGCCAAAGGATAAAATGTAAAAAGGAAAGGTGAAGATCACCATGACTCTTGTATAAGGTGTAAGACAAGAATAAAAGACAGGCCCTTCGCAGAGGGAAGCAGAGGTTGTCATGTGCTTTTATGGTTGGATGCACAAAATCTTAATGCGAAAGAACGTCACTTTATATTGCCACTTGTGATATGGACCTTTATTATGCAGTCAGTAGCTTTTATTTCTTCCACAACACAAGATCGTATAAAGCTTATTTTCTCCACACTAATAAATCATACATATTTAGAGAGCAATTTTTATTGCATGCAACAATGACAACTTACTTGAAGGATCTTACTCAATCCATAGGTAGATATGGTGGACTCTCATGGCAAAACTGGGTTTAAGGTTATTTCGAAGCACAAGTAGTATCTCTACTTGGTGCAAAGAATTGGCTAGCATGAGGGAGAAAGGCAAGCTCAACATGTTGGATGATCCATGACAATATACTTTATTTCGGATATAAGAAAACATAACCCATTACGTTGTCTTCCTTGTCCAACATCAACTCTTTAGCATGTCATATTTTAATGAGTGCTCACAATCATAAAAGATGTCCAAGATAGTATATTTATATGTGAGAACCTCTTTTTATTATTATTTCCTATTAATTGCAATGATGACCAAAACTATGTTTGTCAACTCTCAACAACTTTTATTCATCATACTCTTTATATGTGAAGTCATTACTCCTCATAAGGTCAATATGATCTCTTTAATTCTTTTTTGTTCTTTCTTTTTCCTTTTATTCCCTCAAGATCATAGCAAGATAATCAAGCCCTTGACTCAACACTAATCTTTGACTCAACACTAATCTTTATAATATGTAGCTCACGGACTCGATTACATAGAGGGATCATGAAGCAAAACTCAAAACTAGATCATACTAAAACTTTATTCTGCTAGATCAAGATATTACCAAAAGGATCGAACTAAGAAAAAGGTAAAGATAGGAGTGTGATGGTGATACGTTACCGGGGCACCTCCCCCAAGCTTGGCAGTTGCTAAGGGGAGTGCCCATAACCAATACTCAGTTCTCCTTTGCCGGTGAAGAAGATGATGGTGATGATGGATAGTCGCACATCGAGCGTAGGAGATCCTCCAATTTGCGGATAATGCCCTTGAGTGCAGTGATATGCTCCTTCAACAAAATATTTTCACGTGTGAGATACTTGTTTTGTATACGAGCCAACTCAATCATCTTGAAAGCTTCAATCTCAGTTGGGGTAAGAAGATTGTGATGAGGTGGAAGAATGTCTTCTTCTTCTGCTGCCGGAGCTTGATCCTCCATGGTCTTATTGATCCCATCATCCTTGTTGATCTCCCCGGGTTCTTCTCTCTTCAGCTCTATCTTCATTAGCCAAGCATCGTTGCCCTGATTGTTGGAGGAGGGGGACGACATGATGCTTGGCCTTGACAACTCTGACAGAAAACAGCCCGAAACAGAAATAGAGGATATTTGCGTGATACGAGGGTCAAAACCTTCGGGAGATTATATAATGAATTTTTACCGACCAAAAGAAGTATCGTGCAAGAAAACGGAGTCTGGAGAGCACACGAGGTGCCCACAAGGCAGGGGGGCGCGCCCTCCACCCTCATGGACGCCTCGTGTCCTTCCCGGATTGCTTCTTATTTCCCTATTTTCTTAAATATTCCAAAAGGGAGGAAAATTGCCTTTAGAACTGTGTTGGAGTCGGTTTACTTACCGTACCACGTACCTATTCCTTTTCGGAGTCTGAAACATTCTGGAAAGTGTCCCTTATGTATTCCTCCGGGGTTACGGTTTCAATAACATTAGTTTCAACATTTATAGGATTACCCGAGATATAATGTTTAATTCTTTGACCGTTCACCACCTTCGGATTTGTGCCTTCGAAGTTGTTGATTTTTATGGCACCGGAACGATAGACCTCCTCTATGACGTAAGGACCTTCCCATTTAGAGATGAGTTTTCCTGCAACAAATCTTAAGTGAGAGTTGAATAGCAACACATAATCACCTACATTAAACTCACGCTTTTGTATCCTTTTGTCATGCCATCTTTTAACCTTTTCTTTAAACAGCTTGGCATTCTCATAAGGTTGGGTTCTCCATTCATCAAGTGAGCTAATGTCGAATAGCCTCTTCTCACCAGCAAGTTTGAAATCATAATTGAGCTCTTTAATAGCCCAATATGCCTTATGTTCTAGTTCGAGAGGTAAGTGATATGCTTTTCCATAAACCATTTTATACGGAGACATACCCATAGGATTTTTATATGCAGTTCTATAGGCCCATAATGCATCATCAAGTTTCTTGGACCAATTCTTTGTAGATCTATTAACAGTCTTTTGCAAAATTAATTTGAGCTCTCTATTGCTCAATTCTACTTGACCACTAGACTATGGATGATATGGAGATGCAATTCTATGATTAACGTCATACTTAGCAAGCATTTTACGAAAAGCACCATGAATAAAATGTGAACCACCATCAGTCATTAAGTATCTAGGGACTCCAAACCTCAGACAAATAACTTCTTTAAGCATCTTAATACAGGTGTTATGATCAGCACTACTAGTTGGAATAGCTTCTACCCACTTAGTAACGTAATCAACAGCAACTAAAATATGTGTATACCCATTAGAGGAAGGAAACGGTCCCATATAATCAAAGCCCCAAACATCAAATGGTTCAATAACAAGTGAATAATTCATAGGCATTTCTTGACGTCTACTAATATTACCAATTATTTGACATTCATCACAAGACAAGACAAACTTACGGGCATCCTTGAAGAGAGTAGGCCAATAAAAACCGGATTGCAATACCTTATGTGCAGTTCTGTCTCCAGCGTGGTGTGCTCCATAAGCTTCGTAGTGACACTTGCGTAGGATCTATTCCTGTTCATGCTCAGGTGCACAACGTCTAATAACACCATCTACTCCTTCTTTATAAAGATGTGGGTCATCCCAGAAGTAATGTATTAAATCATAGAAAAACTTTTTCTTTTGCTGGTATGTGAAACTAGGTGGTATAAATTTAGCAACAATGTAATTAGCATAATCAACATACCATGGAGCAGTGCGAGAAGCATTTATGACAGCTAATTGTTCATCAAGAAAGCTATCATCAACAGGTAGTGGGCCATCAAGAACATTCTCTAACCTAGACAAGTTGTCTGCAACGGGGTTGATAACCCACAAGTATAGGGGATCGCAACAGTTTTCGAGGGTAGAGTATTCAACCCAAATTTATTGATTCGACACAAGGGGAGCCAAAGAATATTCTCAAGTATTAGCAGCTGAGTTGTCAATTCAACCACACCTGGATAACTTAATATCTGCAGCAAAGTATTTAGTAGCAAAGTAGTATGGTAGTAATGGTAACAGTGGCAAAAGTAACAGTAGCAGTATTGTAGTGATTGTAACAGTAGCAACGGTAAAGTAACTAAGCAGAGATCGATATGTGAAAAGCTCGTAGGCATTGGATTGGTGATGGATAATTATGTCGGATGCGATTATTCATGCAACAGTTATAACATAGGGTGACACAGAACTAGCTCTAGTTCATCAATGTAATGTAGGCATGTCCGAATATAGTCATAGATGCTTATGGAAAAGAACTTGCATGACATCTTTTATCCTACCCTCCCGTGGCAGCGGGGTCCTATTGGAAACTAAGGGATATTAAGGCCTCCTTTTAATAGAGTACCGGACCAAAGCATTAACACAAAGTGAATACATGAACTCCTCAAACTACGTTCATCACCGGGAGTGGTCCCGATCATTGTCACTTCGGGGTTGCCGGATCATAACACATAGTATGTGACTATAGACTTGCAAGATAGGATCAAGAACTCACATATATTCATGAAAACATAATAGGTTCAGATCTGAATTCATGGCACTCGGGCCCTAGTGACAAGCATTAAGCATAGCAAAGTCATAGCAACATCAATCTCAGAACATAGTGGATACTAGGGATCAAACCCTAACAAAACTAACTCGATTACATGATAAATCTCATCCAACCCATCACCGTCCAACAAGCCTACGATGGAATTACTCACGCACGGCGGTGAGCATCATGATATTGGTGATGGAGGAAGATTGATGATGATGACAGCGACAGATTCCCCTCTCCGGAGCCCCGAACGGACTCCAGATCGGCCCTCCAGAGAGAGTTTAGGGCTTGGCGGTGGCCCCGTATCGTAAAACGCAATGAATCCTTCTCTCTAATTTTTTCTCCCCGAACATGAATATATGGAGTTGGAGTTGAGGTCGGTGGAGCACCAGGGGGTCCACGAGGCAGGGGGCGCGCCCAGGGGGGCAAGCGCGCCTCCCACCCTCGTGGACAGGGTGTGGCCCCCCTGGCCTTGATTCTTTCGCCAGTATTTTTATATATTCCAAAATAATTCTCCGTTGATTTTCAGGTCATTCCGAGAACTTATGTTTCTGCACAAAAATAACACCATGGCAATTCTGCTGAAAACAGCGTCAGTCCAGGTCAGTTTCATTCAAGTCATGCAAGTTAGAGTCCAAAACAAGGGCAAAAGTGTTTGGAAAAGTAGATACGGCGGAGACGTATCAGGGGTTCTCAGCTCCCTTTCTATCAATAATATGCAAATCAAATTCTTGTAGCAAGAGAACCCATCTAATAAGTCTAGGTTTAGCATCTTTCTTTTCCATAAGATATTAATAGCAGCATGATCAGTGTGAACAATTACTTTTGAATCAACAATATAAGGTCTGAACTTATCACAAGCAAATACAACTGCTAAAAATTCTTTTTCAGCAGTAGCATAATTTCTCTGGGCACTGTCTAAAGTTTTACTAGCATATTGAATAACATTTAATTTCTTATCAACTCTTTGTCCTAGAACAGCACCTACATCATAATCACTAGCATCGCACATAATTTCAAAGGGTAAATTCCAATCAAGTGGCTGTACAATAGGTGCAGAAATCAAAGCTTTCTTAAGTATTTCAAATGCTTCTACACAATCATCATCAAACACAAAAGGAACATCTTTTTGCAAGAGATTAGTCAGAGGCCTAGAAATTTTTCAGAAGTCCTTAAGGAACCTCCTATAAAAACTGGCATGACCAAGGAAACTTCTTATCCCTTTAATGTCCTTGGGACACGACATCTTTTCAATAGCATCAACTTTAGCTTTATCCACTTCAATACCTCTTTCAGAAACTTTATGCCCCAAGACAATACCTTCATTAACCATAAAGTGGCACTTCTCACAATTCAAGACAAGATTAGTTTCTTCACATCTCTGCAAAACTCGATCAAGGTTGCTCAAGCAATCATCAAAAGAAGTTCCATATACGGAGAAATCATCCATGAAAACCTCAACAATCTTTTCACAAAAATCAGAGAATATAGCCATCGTGCATCTTTGAAAGGTAGCAGGTGCATTACATAAACCGAAAGGCATACGTCTATAAGCAAAGGTACCGAAAGGGCAAGTAAAAGTGGTCTTTTCTTGATCCTCTTTTGACACGGGTATTTGAGAGAAACCAGAGTAACCATCTAGAAAGCAAAAATGTGTATGTTTGGATAGTCTTTCTAACATTTGATCAATAAAAGGTAAAGGGTAATGATCCTTTTTAGTAGCTTTATTTAATTTACGGAAATCAATTATCATCCTATAACCTGTAACAATTCTTTGTGGGATCAACTAATCTTTATCATTAGGAACAACGGTAATACCTCCCTTCTTAGGGACACAATGGACAGGACTTACCCACTGACTATCAGCAACGGGATAAATTATACCTGCCTCCAGAAGCTTTAGTATTTCTTTTCTTACCACTTCTTTCATCTTAGGAGTTAACCGTCGTTGGTGATCAACAACTGGTTTAGCGTATTTCTCCAATTTAATTTTGTGTTGGCATAGAGTGGGACTAAAGCCCTTAAGATCATCAAGAGTATATCCAATAGCAGCACAGTGCTTCTTCAGAGTTTTCAATAATTTCTCTTCTTCCTTCTCTGAAAGGTTAGCACTAATAATAATAGGATATATCTTCTTTTCATCAATATATGCATATTTAAGAGTATCAGGTAATGGTTTAAGCTCAAACACGGGATCTCCCTTGGGTGGAGGAGGATCCCCTAGGATTTCAACAGGCAAGTTGTGTTTCAAAATAGGTCCCTGTTTAAAGGATACTTCATCTATTTCCCTTCTTTCATTCATAAACATATCATTTTCATGGTCGAGCAAATATTGTTCTAAAGGATCATTAGGAGGCACAACAATAGAAGCAAGACCAATAATTTCATCTTTACTAGGCAATTCCTCATCACGGGGTTGTCTATGAAATTTAGCAAAATTAAACTCATGGGACATTGCTACCTCTTGAGCACTGCGTTGGTTTTCCCTTGAAGAGGAAAGGGTGATGCAGTAAAGCAACATAAGTATTTCCCTCAGTTTTTGAGAACCAAGGTATCAATCCAGTAGGAGACCACGCACGAGTCCGTCGCACCTACGCAAACAAATAAATCCTCGCAACCAACGCAGTAAAGGGGTTGTCAATCCCTTCACGGTCACTTACGAGAGTGAGATCTGATAGATATGATAAGATAATATTTTTGGTATTTTTATGATAAAGATGCAACCTAAAATAAAAGGCAATAAAAATGGCTAAGTGTTGGAAGATTAATATGATGGAAGATAGACCCGGGGGCCATAGGTTTCACTAGTGGCTTCTCTCGAGAGCATAAGTATTATGGTGGGTGAACAAATTACTGTTGAGGAATTGACATTATTGAGCATAATTATGAGAATATCTAGGTATGATCATGTATATAGGAATCACGTCCGTGACAAGTAGACCGACTCCTGCCTGCATCTACTACTATTACTCCACACATCGACCGCTATCCAGCATGCATCTAGAGTATTAAGTTCATAAGAACAGAGTAACGCTTTAAGTAAAATGACATGATGTAGAGGGATAAACTCGTGCAATATGATATAAACCCCATCTTGTTATCCTCGCTAGCAACAATACAATACGTGCCTTGCTGCCCCTACTGTCACTGGGAAAGGACACCGCAAGATTGAAGCCAAAGCTAAGCACTTCTCCCATTGCAAGAAAGATCAATCTAGTAGGCCAAACCAAACTGATAATTCGAAGAGACTTGCAAAGATAACCAATCATACATAAAAGAATTCAGAAAAGATTCAAATATTGTTCATAGATAAACTTGATCATAAACCCACAATTCATCGGTCTCAACAAACACACCGCAAAAGAAGATTACATCGAATAGATCTCCACAAGAATCGTGGAGAACTTCATATTGAGATCCAAAGAGAGAGAAGAAGCCATCTAGCTAATAACTATGGACCCGAAGGTCTGAGGTAAACTACTCACACATCATCGGAGAGGCTATGGTGTTGATGTAGAAGCCCTCCGTGATCAATCCCTCCTCCGGCGGAGCTCCGGAAAAGGCCCCAAGATGGGATCTCACGGGTACAGAAGGTTGCAGCGGTGGAATTAGGTTTTTGGCTCCCCCTCTGGTAGTTTGGGGGTACGTAGGTACATATAGGAGGAAGACGTACGTCGGTGGAGCAACATGGGGCCCACGAGGGTGGACGGCGCGCCCAGGGGGGGTAGGTGCGCCCCCTACCTCGTGCCTTCCTGGTTGATGTCTTGACGTAGGGTCCAAGTCCTCTGGATCACGTTCGTTCCGAAAATAACGTTCCCGAAGGTTTCATTCCGTTTGGACTCCGTTTGATATTTTTTTTCTGCGAAACTCTGAAATAGGCAAAAAACAGCAATTCTGGGCTGGGCCTCCGGTTAATAGGTTAGTCACAAAAATAGTATAAAAGTGTATAATAAAGCCCATTAATGTCCAAAACAGAATATAATATAGCATGGAACAATCAAAAATTATAGATACGTTGGAGACGTATCAGACATATCTCCCAAACCAATAGTAACAACATCCTTTTCACAGTCTATCCTAGCATTAACAGTGTTCAAGAAGGGTCTACCAAATATAATGGGACAAAAGTTATCTTGTGGGGAACCAAGAACAAGAAAATCAGCAGGATATTTAACTTTCCCACACAAGACTTCAACATCTCTAACAATCCCAACTGGTGAAATAGTATCTCTATTGGCAAGCTTCATTGTAACATCAATTTCTTCTATCTCGGCAGGTGCAATATCATGAATAATTTCTTTGTATAAGGAATGAGGTATTGCACTTGCACTAGCACCCATATCACACAAGCCATGATAACAATGATCTCCTATTTTAACAGAAATAGCAGGCATGCCTACCACAGGCCTATTTTTATTTTTAGTGTCAGGTCTAGCAATTCTAGCAGCTTCATTACAGAAGTAAATAACATGCTCATCAATATTATCAGCCAAGAGATCTTTAACCATAGCAATACTAGGTTCAACTCTAATTTGCTCAGGGGGTTTGGGTGTCCTAATATTACTTTTGTTGACAACAGTTGAAGCTTTAGCATGATCCTTTATTCTAACAGGGAAAGGTGGTTTCTCAATATAAGTAGTAGGAACAATAGGATCATTATAAGTGATAGTCTTTTCTTCAACTTTAATAGGTGCAACTACTTTTACTTCAATGGGAGGATTATATTTAAACCACTTCTCCTTAGGAGATCAACATGAGTAGCAAATGATTCACAGAAAGAAGCTACTATCTCAGAGTCAAGTCCATATTTAGTGCTAAATTCACGGAAAACATCGGTATCCATAAAAGATTTAACACAATCAAACTTAGGTGTTATACCTGAATCCTTACCTTCGTTGAGGTCCCAATCTTCAGAGTTGCGTTTAATTCTTTCTAATAAATCCCATTTGAACTCAATAGTCTTCATCATAAAAGACCCAGTACAAGAAGTATCGAGCATGGAGCGATTATTGAGAGAAAGCCGAGCATAATAATTTTGAATAATAATTTCTCTTGAGAGCTCATGATTGGGGCATGAATATAACATTGAATTAAGCCTCCCCCAAGCTTGAGCGATGCTTTCTCCTTCGCGAGGCCAAAAATTATATATATAATTGCGATCACGATGAACAAGATGCATAGGATAAAATTTCTGATGAAATTCCAATTTCAATCGGTTGTAGTTCCATGATCCCATATCATCACATAGCCTAAACCATGTCAATGCCTTTCCATTCAAAGATAAAGGGAAGACCTTCTTCTTGATAACATCATCGGGCATACCTGCAAGCTTAAATAATCCACAAACTCCATCCACATAGATTAGGTGTAAATCGGGATGTAATGTTCCATCTCCTGTAAAAGGATTAGCTAGCAGTTTCTCTATCATACCCGAAGGAATTTCAAAGTAAACATTTTCAGTAGGTTCAGGAGCAACTCTTTGCTCTACTGGTCGGGGTGAAGATACCCCGAACAAGCCCCTCAAAGGATTACCTTCCATAGTAGCAAGTGACAGTAAATTTCAGCACACTATATAAGTTTTTCCTTACCAAATTCCACTTACCAAAGGCGCTTCACTCCCCGGCAACGGCGCCAGAAAAGAGTCTTGATGACCCACAAGTATAGGGGATCTATTGTAGTCCTTTCGATAGGTAAGAGTGTCGAACCCAACGAGGAGCAGAAGGAAATGACAAGCGGTTTTCAGTAAGGTATTCTCTGCAAGCACTGGAATTATCGGTAACAGATAGTTTTGTGATAAGGTAATTTGTAACGGGTAACAAGTAACAAGAGTAAATAAAGTGCAGCAAGATGGACCAATCCTTTTGGTAGCAAAGGACAAGCTTGGACAAACTCTTATATGAAGGAAAACGCTCCTGAGGACACATGGGAATTATCGTGAAGCTAGTTTTCATCACGCTCATATGATTCGCGTCGGTACTTTGATAATTTGATATGTGGGTGGACCGGTGCTTGGGTGCTGTCCTTCCTTGGACAAGCATCCCACTTATGATTAACCCCTATTGCAAGTTTCTTAACTACAAAAGAAGTATTAAGGTAAACCTAACCATAGCATGAAACATATGGATCACAATCAGCCCCTTACGAAGCAACGCATAAACTAGGGTTTAAGCTTCTGTCACTCTAGCAACCCATCATCTATTTATCAAATTCACAACTACTCAACTAGCACAACTTTAATATCACTACCTCTATGTCTCAAAACAATCATCAAGCGTCAAACTTCTCTTAGTATTCAACACACTTATAAGAAAGTTTTTACTAATCTTGAATACCTAGCATATTAGGATTATTTAAGAAAATTACCATGCTATTTAAGACTCTCAAAATAATCTAAGTGAAGCATGAGATATCAAAAGTTTCTATAAAACAAATCCACCACTGTGCTCTAAAAGATAAAAGTGAAGTACTAGAGCAAAAACTATATAACTCAAAAGATATAAGTGAAGCACATAGAGTATTCTAATAATTTCCGAATCATGTGTGTCTCTCTCAAAAGGTGTGTACAGAAAGGATTAATGTGGTAAACTAAAAAAATAAACACTCAAATAATACAAGACGCTCCAAGCAAAACACATATCATGTGGTGAATAAAAATATAGCTCCAAGTAAAGTTACCGATGGAAGTAGACGAAAGAGGGGATGCCTTCCGGGGCATCCCCAAGCTTTGGCTTTTAGGTGTCCTTAGATTATCTTGGGGGTGCCATGGGCATCCCCAAGCTTAGGCTCTTGCCACTCCTTGTTCCATAATCCATCAAATCTTTTACCCAAAACTTGAAAACTTCACAACACAAAACTTAGCAGAAAATCTCGTGAGCTCCGTTAGCGAAAGAAAACAAAAGACCACTTCAAGGTACTGTAATGAACTCATTATTTATTTATATTGGTGTTAAACCTACTCTATTCCAACTTCTCTATGGTTTATAAACTATTTAACTAGCCATAGATTCATCAAAATAAGCAAACAACACACGAAAAACAGAATCTGTCAAAAACAGAACAGTCTGTAGCAATCTGTAACAAACGCAAACTTCTGGAACTCCAAAAATTCAACAAAAATAGGAAGACCTAGGCAATTTGCTTATTGATCAGAAGCAATTGGAATCAATATTTTATCACGTTCTGGTGATATTTAACAATTATTTTTGTGAACAGAAAATTTCTGGAATTTTCTGCAAGATCAAATAACTATCATCCAAGAAGATCCTATAGGTTTAACTTGGCACAAACACTAATTAAAACATAAAAACACATCTAACCAGATGCTAGAACAAATAATTATTACTAAACAGAAACAAAAAGCAAAAAGCTAAAAATAAAATTGGGTTGCCTCCCAACAAGCGCTATCGTTTAACGCCCCTAGCTAGGGATAAAAGAAAGGATAGATCTAGGTATTGCCATCTTTGGTAGGCAATCCATAAGTGGCTCTCATGATAGATTCATATGGTAATTTTATTTTCTTCCTAGGGTAGTGTTCCATGTCTTTCTTTAATGGAAATTGGAATCTAATATTCCCTTCCTTCATATCAATAATTGCACCAATCGTTCTAAGGAAAGGTCCACCAAGAATAATAGGACATGAAGGATTGCAATCTATGTCAAGAACAATAAAATCTACGGGCACATAGTTCCTATTTGCAACAATAAGAACGTCATTAATTCTTCCCATAGGTTTCTTAATAGTGGAATCCGCAAGGTGCAAGTTTAAAGAGCAATCATCAAAATCACGGAAACCTAGCAAATCACACAAAGTTTTTGGAATCGTGGAAACACTAGCACCCAAATCACACAAAGAATAGCATTCATGATCTTTAATCTTAATTCTAATAGTAGGTTCCCACTCATCATAAAGTTTTCTAGGGATAGAAACTTCCAACTCAAGTTTTTCTTCATAAGATTGCATCAAAGCATCAACGATATGTTTGGTAAAGGCTTTATTTTGACTATAAGCATGAGGAGAATTTAGCATGGATTGCAACAAGGAAATACAATCTATCAAAGAGCAATTATCATAATTAAATTCCATGAAATCCAAAATAGTGGTTTATTAATATCTAACGTTTTGATCTCTTCAATCCCACTTTTATCAATTTTAGCATCAAGATCTAAAAACTCCGAATTTCTAGAACGCCTTCTAGGTAAAGGTGGATCATATTCAGTCCCATAATTATCAAGATTCATATTGCAAAACAAGGATTTAATAGGGGACACATCAATAACTTTTGGATCTTCATCTTTATTTTCATAGGAACTAGAAGAACATGCTCTTATAAAGCAGTCTTTCTTAGCACGCATCCTAGCGGTTCTTTGTTTGCACTCATCAATGGAAATTCTCATGGCTTTGAGAGACTCATTGATATCATGCTTAGGAGGAATAGATCTAATTTTTAAAGAATCAACATCAAGAGAAATTCTATCAACGTTCCTAGCCAATTCATCAACTTTAAGCAATTTTCCTTCAAGCAAAGCATTGAAATTCTTTTGTGAATTCATAAATTCCTTAACACTAGTCTCAAATTCAAAGGACATCTTAAGATTTCCATAAGAATTGTTGTAGGAATTACCATAATCATTAGAGGAATTACTAGGATATGGCCTAGGATTAAAGTTTCCTCTATACGCGTTGTTACCAAAATTATTGCTAACAATAAAATTCACATCCAAAGATTCATTATTATTCTCAATCAAAGTAGACAAAGGCATATCATTAGGATCAGAAGAAACACTTTTATTAGCAAATAATTTCATAAGTTCATCCATCTTTCCACTCAAAACATTTATTTCTTCTATCGCATGCACTCTTTTATTAGTAGATCTTTTAGTGTGACATTGAGAATAATTAACCATAATATTATCTAGGAGTTTAGTAGCTTCTCCTAAAGTGATTTCCATGAAAGTGCCTCCCGCGGCCGAATCTAAAAGATTTCTAGAAGCAAAATTCAATCCGGCATAAATTTTTTGTATAATCATCCACAAATTCAAACCATGCGTAGGGCAATTACGTATCATTAATTTCATCCTCTCCCAAGCTTGTGCAACATGTTCATGATCAAGTTGCTTAAAATTCATAATATCGTTTCTAAGAGAGATAATCTTAGCGGGAGGAAAATACTTAGAGATAAAAGCATCTTTGCACTTATTCCAAGAATCAATACTATTTTTAAGCAAAGACGAAAACCAAGCTTTAGCACGATCTCTAAGCGAAAAAGGAAATAGATTCAATTTAACAATATCATTATCCACATCTTTCTTCTTTTGCACATCACACAAATCAACGAAGCTATTTAGATGAGTAGCGGCATCTTCACTAGGAAGCCGACGAATTGATCTTTCATGACAAGATTCAACAAAGCAGCATTGATTTCACAAGATTCAGTATCGGTAAGAGGAGCAATCGGAGTGCTAAGGAAATCATTATTGTTGGTATTGGTAAAGTCATATAATTTGGTATTATCTTGAGCCATCATGGCAAGCAAGCAATCCAACACACGAGCAAACAAGAGACGCGCAAAAAGAGGCAAACGGAAAAGAGAGGGCAAATAAAATGGCAAGGGTGACGTGGGGGAGAGGAAACGAGAGGCAAATGGCAAATAATGTAATGCGGGAGATAAGGGTTTGTGATGGGTACTTGGTATGTTGACTTTTGCGTAGACCTCCCCGGCAACGGCGCCAAAAATCCTTCTTGCTACCTCTTGAGCACTGCGTTGGTTTTCCCTCGAAGAGGAAAGGGTGATGCAGCAAAGTAGCGTAAGTATTTCCCTCAGTTTTTCAGAACCAAGGTATCAGTCCAGTAGGAGGCCACACACGAGTCCCTCGCACCTACACAAACAAATAAATCCTCGCAACCAACGCAATAAGGGGTTGTCAATCCCTACACGGTCACTTACGAGAGTGAGATCTGATAGATATGATAGCATAATATTTTTGGTATTTTTGTGATAAAGATGCAAAGTAAAGAAAGTAAAATAAAAACGGCGCCAGAAATAGCTTGTTGTCGGGAGATTAATATGATGGAAAATAGACCCGAGGACCATAGGTTTCACTAGTGGCTTCTCTCAAGAGCATAAGTATTTACAGTGGGTGAACAAATTACTGTTGAGCAATTGACAGAATTGAGCATAGTTATGAGAATATCTAGGTATGATCATGTATATAGGCATCACGTCTGAGACAAGTAGACCGACTCCTGCCTGCATCTACTACTATTACTCCACACATCGACCGCTATCCAGCATGCATCTAGAGTATTAAGTTCATAAGAACAGAGTAATGCTTTAAGCAAGATGACATGATGTAGAGGGATAAACTCATGCAATATGATATAAACCCCATCTTGGTATCCTCGATGGCAACAATACAATATGTGCCTTGCTGCCCCTACTGTCACTTGAAAAGGACACCGCAAGATTGAACCCAAAGCTAAGCACTTCTCCCATTGCAAGAAAGATCAATCTAGTAGGCCAAACCAAACTGATAATTCGAAGAGACTTGCAAAGATAACCAATCATACATAAAAGAATTCAGAAGATTCAAATATTGTTCATAGATAAACTTGATCATAAACCCACAATTCATCGGTCTCAACAAACACACCGCAAAAGAAGATTACATCGAATAGATCTCCACAAGAGAGGGGGAGAACATTGTATTGAGATCCAAAAAGAGAGAGGAAGCCATCTAGCTAATAACTATGGACCCGAAGGTCCGAGGTAAACTACTCACACTTCATCGGAGGGGCTATGGTGTTGATGTAGAAGCCCTCCGTGATCGATGCCCCCTCCAGCGGAGCTCCAGAACAGGCCCCAAGATGGGATCTCACGGGTACAGAAGGTTGCAGCGGTGGAATTAGGTTTTGGCTCCGTATCTGGTAGTTTCGGGGTACATAGGTATATATAGGAGGAAGGAGTACGTCGGTGGAGCAACATGGGTCCCACGAGGGTGGAGGGCGCGCCCAGGGGGGGTAGGCGCGCCCCCCTACCTCGTGGCTTCCTGGTAGCTTTCTTGTCGTAGGGTCCAAGTCCTCTGGATCACGTTCGTTCCAAAAATCATGTTCCCGAAGGTTTCATTCCGTTTGGACTCCGTTTGATATTCTTTTTCTGCGAAACTCTGAAATAGGCAAAAAACAGCAATTCTTGGCTGGGCCTCCGGTTAATAGGTTAGTCCCAAAAATAATATAAAAGTGTATAATAAGGCCCAATAATGTCCAAAACAGAAGATAATATAGCATGGAGCAATCAAAAATTATAGATACGTTGGAGACGTATCACTCCCGCTGAGAGGATCGATGGTGATGATTTCCCCCTCCCGGAGGGATCTTTTCCCAGCAGAACAGCTGCGCCGGAGCCCTAGATTGGTTCCACCTCGTGGCGGCGGTGTTTCGTCCCGCAAGCTTGCTTATGATTGTTTGCAGGGTAAAAGACTTCATATAGCAGAAGATGGTCATCGGAGGCCTGCCAGGGGGGCCCACGAGGCAGGGGGCGTGCCCAGGGGGGTAGGGCGCGCCCCCACCCTCGTGGATGGTGGGTGGCCCCCCTCTGGTAGTTTCTTCGCTCAATATTTTTTATTAATTCCAAAAATGACTTCCGTGGAGTTTCAGGACTTTTGAAGTTGTGCAGAATAGGTCTCTAATATTTGCTCCTTTTCCAGCCTAGAATTCCAGCTGCCGGCATTCTCCGTCTTCATATAACCTTGTAAAATAAGAGAGAATAGGCATACGTATTGTGACATAATGTGTAATAACAGCCCATAATGCAATAAATATCGATATAAAAGTATGATGCAAAATGGACGTATCACTGGCCGGCTTGGTCACCACCCGCCGCCTTCCTTCGCAACTCTTGGCGTGTTGAGGTCGCCCGCAGTCCTCCACTTCGCCCTACGCCACAGAACCGGCTTCGTCTCTCGGCCGGCAAGCAAAATGGGCCAAAGCACCAACACGCTACGAATATTGAGTTAGGTTCGCCGGATTGCCCAACCCGGCCCCGTCACCCTAAGATGCCGCATGACCGGCTGCGCACCAATCGGCTTCGCCAGATTGCCGCCAGCCGGCCCAGTGGGTGTTTCTCTCGCGCTCAACATTCGAAAAGCCTAAGCATCGCACATCCCTTTCAAGGGCCGAACTCCTTGTCA
>NC_057808.1:103613016-103620835 GCF_018294505.1 Triticum aestivum | reverse complement strand
AAGCGAGAAAACGGCTCAGAAGACAGAAAGGCAGAAGCGCAAACACTCACGAAATATTTACATCACAATTTAAACAGGCCCAAGGCCGGAGTTCATTACATTACACCCAAACACCCCCAGTGCGCGGGTGGACCTGCTACCCAACAGGAATTTTTACTAAGATAAGGCAGGACAGCCCCAGCCTCAGGCATCTCCAGCGCCGGGTCGTGCAGCCGCCGGCTCCCCCTCGGTGGCCTTCGGGTTCACCGAGGTGCCGGTGTCTCCCTCCTCGGCGTCCCCATCGCCATAGACGTTCGTCTCCTCGGAGCTTCCCTCCGGGTCGTCCAGAAGCAGGCCGTAGTCGTCAACAGGAACGACTCCGGCATCGTTTGTCCGCTCCGACTGGAACTCGTCGTGGATGGCAAACCCGGCGATGTAGCTAGCCTGAGCGGCGATCCGTCCGGCCTCCGCCTATAGCTGGCGCTCCGCGCCGGCTCGCTGGCCCATCAGCTTATCAAGCGCCAAATCCGGATGCCAAGACATCATGAACCTGAGCGCCATCTCGGTGCCGGCACGGGCGGCGGAAACGCGCCACGCGTGGAGCCAGTCCGGGCCTGCTTCCAACCACCACACTAGCCGTGTTAAGTTGTTCGGCGCAACGGCGCTGGGCCAGAGGGCCGCCATCATCGCCACGCTGGCCTCGGAAAGCCGCCCCATATGCTCGCCCAAGACTCGCAGACGAGCTTCAGCGGCGGTCACGATCTCCGGGAAGCTCCAGGCAACCTGGGGATCTGTCCCGGAGCCCACGACCCCCTGCGGATCTCGCTGGAAACGGACGGCCTCCTCCGCCAGCCTGCGCGTCTCCGGGAAGTGCCCTGTCAAAAAGAAGAGCAAGACAAATTAATAACCAAGGGAAGGAAAGCCGACTTCCCAACCCAGCAGAATCCAAGGAAATCACTTACTGGCGAAGGACTCGTCTAGGTGCTGCACCTCAAGCAACGTACCGCGCCGCTCCCTGGCGATGGGACGGTCGCACTCCTGAAGCATCTTCTCTAGGTCGGCGACTTTGGCGAGGGCCGCCTTCAGCTAGGCGTCCTTGGCCTCGGCCGCCTTCTCGGACTCCTCATGGCGGCGGATTTCTGCCTGATGGGCCTCCTCCGTCTTGGACCCCAACGCCTTCACGCGTTCCACCTCGGCCTGAAGTAGGCCCTTGTCGTTGGCCAGCTTGTCGCGTTGCTGGCCGGTCTCGGCAAGGGCCCGCCGGGCCTCCTCGACCTTGGCCGCCTCCGCCTTGAGGCGGTCCACCTCGGCCTCGAGCCGGCTTTTGTCGCCCGCCAGCTACTCCTGCAGCCGGCCGGCTTCCTCAAGCGCCCGCTGGGTCTCCACGACCTTGGCCGCTTCCGCCTTGAGGCGGTCCACCTCAGACTCGAGCCGGCTCTTGTCGCTCGCCAGCCGCTCCTGTAGCCGGCTGGCTTCGTCAAGCGCCCGCCGGGCCCCTGCCGCCTCCGCCTTCGCCTCTGACACCTCGGCTGCAGCTGCCGCGCGACGAAGATTCAGAAACAAGGGATTACTATGTAGTTGGCCCGAATCTCGGGGGCTGCACCCAGTGGGTGCGCTAGCACGCCCCCACTAAAAAGAGCATGCAAGAAAGATGCCTGTGGCGACGCGGAGCGCCTTCTCCTTAGCGGTGAGCTGCTCCTTGAGCTGCTGGTGCTTCTCCAGGAGTCGGTTGAAGACACCGACCCGGTAGGATTCCAGTTGCTGCAAGGAGCAATGATCAACACAAGACAACAGTTTTAGATTCGACCCAACTACTACGTAGTTGGCCCAAATCTCGGGGGCTGCACCCAGTGGGTGCGCTAGCGCGCCCCCACTTAAAAAAAGTAGCAAAAAGGAAGATGGAAGATGAAGGAAGAACTTACGAACACGGCAGGCTCCAGCTCCCGCGTCCGCTCCACCTCGACCTGGGCGAAGGCCTGGATCCTGTCCTTGCACCCTCGAAGGCGCTGGCTGAAGGCGGCCATCACCGCCTCCTCTTGGGTCAAAGGCCCGAAGAAGAGCTCGCTGGGCCTAGCTCGAGCCGGCTGTGACCCGATGGCTCGACGACCCTCTAGCCGGGAGACCAGGGCGTACTTGCTGTTGATTGCCTCCTCCACGACCGGTGCCCTCTCCGGCGCCCGCTCCCGCGCCCGCTCTGGTGTTCTCTCCGGCACGGCGGCCGGAGTCGCCTGCGGTGCCGCGACTTGCAGCGTCCCGCCCGTCGGCGCCCGAGGCGCCCCCTCCGGCGCGATCCGTGGTGCCTCCTCCAAGACGGCATCACCGCCCCCTCCCTCGACCTCCACCCGCTCGACCATGTCGGTCCACGGCGGGGTGTCGTCATCCACCTCCACGACCTCCCGGTCGAGGTCCACCATGTCCGCGCGGCCGTCCTGGCCGCGCTCCCCGTCCGGCGGCGGCATGAAGACCGTCGCCGTTGGCTCCATCCCCGCCGGCATCTCGGGCCATGCCGGCTCGCGCCCACGCCGCTGCGGTGCTGACCCAAGCCTGGGACTCCGCTTGCAGATCCGCCTCGGCCCTGTTTCGGTCCCGCCAGGCCAAGCCCACGGTGTCGGCCGGGTCCAGGCCGAGGTCTGGATCGGCCATCTCCTCGTCTCGATCGACGGCGCTGGTCTGGGTCTTCTGGAACACGGCGCCCTTGTTGGACGCGGCATCCGCCGCCGCCAGTGCCAGCGAGATTGGCGACCTGAAGCTCAATGAAGTAAACAAACAAGAACCAAGTGAAGCCGCTCGATGACTCAAATTCAACAGAAAGAGAACTCACCCGGGCACCAACGGGACGGCGGGTCTCGCCGGCGTCGCCTGCGGAGCGCCGTGCCTCCTCTTGGCGGGCGGCTTCGCGCCAACCGCCGGGTTCGCCGCGCGCTTCACGACCGGGCCTCGGGGCGCCATGTCGCCCTTCCCGTGCGGCCGGCTCACCGCCGCCGTCCCCCGAGACGAACCGGCTCCAACCGCGTTGCCGCCTCCTCCACCGGTGCCACTGCGCCAACAACTCTCGTCAAAAAACCCCGCGCCGCCTCGCGACCGGCGTCTCAAGAAATAAAGAAGATAGAAGCTTACCCGCTCGGCGCCCCGCGCCTGCGTCGGCGTCCGCCTCCTCCGCCTGGGCCACGGGCTCCTCCGAGCCGGCCCGCACCACCTGCTTCGGCGCCCGGTCATATGGGTGCCGGATGGCTTCAGAAGCACCTCCCGTGTCACGTCGGGACGAACAAGAAGATGGGCGGCAGCAAAATATAGAGACCAAGGACTCACCGCCGGTGCCGGGTTCGCCTGGCTGTATGGGGGCTTCCTGAACTCCCAATCCTCCTGCAGCCCGGCCTAGGAGAAGTCGTTGACCCGGCGGGCGACCTGGTCCGCTCCCAGGCGCATATTCCACATCGGGTTGGGGTCCTGAAGGCCGGTCATCAGACCGATGATGTGGGTGCGCTGCTGCAGCGGTAGCACCTGATGCTTGATGAAGGAGGAGATAAGGTTGGTGCCGGTGAGCCCCTCCCGCACCTTCATCTCCGTCACCCACTGGCACAAGTTGAGCACCTCCTGCGACGGGTGCTTGGGGAAGTAGTTCCAGTTCTGCTTCCTGTGCGGTGTCGCATCGACAAAGGGCGACAAATTGATGCGGTCCGCGCCGAGATTGCAGACGTAGAAGAAAGAATTCTGCCACTTCTTGGCAGAATCCTCCAGTGGCATTTTGGGACATTCCCCGCTCGTCCGCTTGCACATGACGGCGACCCCGCAGGAGGACATCTCCCCGGCCTTTGGGCCCTGCTGCTTCAAGGCGAAGAAGCGCACCCAGAGATCGATCGAGGGCTCGACCCCCAGGTACCCCTCGCATAGGGTGATGAAGCCAGCGAGCTGCAAGACGGCATTCGCGCCGAGATGATGGGGCTGGAGCCCGAAGAACTCCAGGAAGGTGCAGAAGAAATGGCTCGCGGGGAGGCCGAACCCGCGCTTGAAGTGCGAGTAGACACTAGTATGCGTCAGTGCTATACAAACGGTTTTAACCCCTTTCCACGATGGCATTTGGAACCGTCTCCTAGTGAGTGACGGCGATAGGGGGTCCTTCCCACACGACCCAGAAACCGTTGGGGATAGGGACCCTACAGTACCCCTACTCGTTTCTGCTCACATTGCCACCGCAGTCGGTATTCTGTGGTGCTACGTTTATGATGCGCGGCCCATCACAAATGGTTCACTATTGTAGAACGTGTATGATGCGCGGCTCATCACAAACGGTTCACTATTAAGAAGATTAGCTAATCGTCATACGAGTGTCAGACAGGATTATGAAACATCGGACCGTCGTAACATCGTCATACACGAAAACTATCGCACATGATATTCTGTGGTGCAACGTTTATGATGCATACTTCATCAGAAATAGTTCATGGTTGCGAATCGTGTACGATAAGGCAACTAACACAAACGTTTAGTTTGCCCGCACCGTTTGTGATATTGTGTGACATCACACATGCTTTGCAAACGGCAACTATGTGCATGCTTGCACACGTTTCCTCTCTGTGAACCATCTCGAATTATGGTGTATATCGCAAACGTTTGTGTTTTACCAAGCGTGTGTGCCGTAACAACCTGGAAAGCGTAATTTCACCATAATTTAATTGCTGCTATTTCAAATTGTACTGGATTTGAATTTGAATTTGAATGTATGATGTAGCTTTATTCATATCCATCAGGTTCAAACAACCAATGCATTATTCGATTAGATATGTTCAAGAATTACATAAGAACCAAATAAAGAATGATGAACCACATTTGTATACTTGTACTATTAAAGACGGTAAAGAAAGAGGCGAAATACATTCTGGTTGCTGAACAAGGTGAAGCGGAATGCCCATATTGTGCCCTCCTCCATGCAGAAGGCACGCACGACTCTAGTCCAACCCCTTGTGATGGCCGACCGCCCATCCTTCACGGTCTTCATGAAAACATCTAGATAATCATCGTGTTCTGGTCGAAATACTTTAACCTTTGCATGCCCACCAATTATGTAGTTTGAGAGGTAATCTTGAGTAAACTGCTTTGGCAACCACTACAAAGGAAAAAAGATTCAGACATTGTCATCTAACACAACTCATTATGGGCAGTAAAAAGAAGGTTGCAGAGTTCATACTTACCATCCCGCAGTTCGCTGTTGTCTTGGATAAAGTGTAAACAAATAGTTTAATTGCCATCTTTGGACCCATTTTACTAACAATCTTTATCAACTTCCTCACTTGATGCTGGTTCATCGATATCTCATTGCCCCATACGCAGAAAGGGTTGAAGCGCGGATCTTTACCAATGACATATGTACCTAAAAGCACCAAGCTAATATTAGAAGCTAAACAACAATTGCACAATGATGTAGTACAACACTCTTTTATAATACTCCCTCTGTTCCTAAATATTTGTCTTTCTAGCGATTTCAACAAGTGACTACATACAGAGCAAAATGAGTGAATCTACACTCTAAAATATGTCTATATACATTCACATGTGGTAGTCCATTTGAAATCTCTAAAAAGAAAAATATTTAGGAACGGAGGGAGTATCTTATAACATCCAATATACTCACATATTAGATGAATTAACATCTTATATTATGGGCCGGAAGGAGTTTAGTGCATTCTTACAAATTATCGGCTGATTAACTGTGCTGTATCCATGGGCTACAGTTAGTTTGAGCTAGTTCGGGCTCAAATAGCCCTAAAGTATATCTAAACATGAGGGCTAGTTTGAGCTAGTTGCATCCATAACCCACGCAAAAAAACTATCCAACCCAAGAGGTGCTAATTGGAGCTAGTTCTCCTAGTGCATTTATTGTCAATCTAACACTGCCATCCAAACAACTCTTTGGATGGAGTTAGTTCAGGGTTAATCATGAGCTAGAAACTAACTCTAACCTCTAGCTAAGTTGAGTATCCAAACAGGGTTGTGTTGTTGTTGTTGTTGCTGCTGTTGCTCTTCTATGTATATCTAGACATCAGTAGAACATTAATGTAACACTCTTCCTTGTTGCTATGTAGCCTAGGATTGCATATTTAGACATTAAGTACAGTGCATGTTGCTATGTAGCCTCAGATATATTACATATGGCCCTAGTTAACCTAACGATAAATGGGTTGCAGATATATTCAGTTAAAAGTCCAATTCACCAATTAGTCCCTTATCAGCCCCCGACCTATATGGTACCAGCTACCGATATCCTGAACAGTGAGCAGATATAAGCCGTGGGATGAAACTAACCTCGATGGAAACAGCAGTCGTTCCCAATTGTCCTGTGTAGGTACATTGAGAAGCATGTTAAGCACAACAGGCTAAACATCAACCAAAATTATCCATGGCAGACAAAATAATCTCCAAAAGATAGCTTTGGTGTGCAGGTTTAAGCACGCTAGTAAAGCAAAACAAGTGGAAAGGTGTGTTAACTGCAATAGGCCTAACATTTAACAACAAGCAAACATAGTCATTCAAACTGGTATTGTGCCGGTCTAAGTACACTGGTTATTGTTAAATAAAAAAAGGAAAGGCATGTTAACTACAAGATGCAGCAACCAAATGTAGTCATTCATAGTGGTACTGTTGAAACTGGTACTGATGAAATTGAACTGCACAGTTCATACTTGCACATATAGAACACCACGTTGTGAATAACTGGAATAAACAAGGCATACTACGAACAACCAAAGATAGCATTTGAAACTGGACATGCTAACTACAAACAACCGAACAATCAAAAAACTTTAAAAGAGGCATATGCTAGCTATAACAGGCTTAACAGCAAGCAAATATATGCATTCCTATCGGTATGTTTAAAACTGGATTGATGAAATGTACCGCACAATAAATAATTACACATATAGAGCATAACATTGTGAACAACTGAAATAAACAAGGCATACTGCAAACAACCAGATATAGCAATTAAAACTAGACATATTCTCACTACACTACAAAAGGGACTTGACAAAAAAATCACGGGTTTCCCCCTGTGAAGAGGCACAGCAAAACAAATCATGGGTTTCCTCACTTGTCACAGATGGGCTCGTTCCCATGGGAAGAGCACGGACCCTAGATGCGCTCCATGTTGTTGCAGATGGGCTCCTTCCCCTTGGAAGAGCACGACTGTAGGGTGCCCTCCCTGATGTCGCATACGGGCGCTTTCCCCTTGGAAGAGCAGATGGGCTCTTTCCCCTTGGAAGAGCCGGAGAGGGTGCCCTCCTCGTGGTCGCCGTCGATGCGGTCTGACTTGGAAGCTTTAGATCCCAAGCCAGCGTCGTAGAACGTGTCCTTCACAAATGAAAAAGGGGCTCGATGGTGATGTAGGATGGAAAATTGTTGACAGCGAGCTAGAGGAGATTAGCGGCGGGGCCATGGATGAGATCGATGGCGGTTGAACCCGAGGGGTTGGGGTTGGGCCACTTAACCTGTGACATAGCGCGCCTCAGGCCGTCGTTGTCGATGACCTCGACGTCGTAGCCGGCGGCCGAGACATGCCCGCATACTCTAGCCCGCTGCTTGAGTGCCTGCCGCCAGTAATGGTCGCCAGCTTTCTCGGCGACGTCGGGCGAAGAGACCGCGATACACCTCTTTTGGGCCAGTCGCTCCTCGAGCTCCACGGGAAGCGTAGCCGGGCTTAGGCTGCAACGCTCTGGAGTGGGGGATGGGGATCTGTGGGAAAGGGGTGTTTGGCAGGTGTCATCTAAGAACCACAGGGTGGCCTGGGTATGGAGATAGGTGGGTAAGCTGCAGGGGCAAACCGGTAGATGTTGACAATGGAGGCCTT
>NC_057808.1:103612124-103612866 GCF_018294505.1 Triticum aestivum | reverse complement strand
GTGGGTGTGTGTGCGCACGCACGCCCGAGGAGGTTTTGGTGTGTCTGTGTGTGTGTGTGGAGGGGCGGGGGTGTTTGAGGAAATGACGCGGGTACTGAAAATTTTACTACGCGGGAGTCAAACTCGAGAGTGAAATGCCGGGGCTATTGAAAATTTTGATGATAGTGCATCGCACACGGCCCGAAGATAACAACCTTGTGTTATGAAACAGAAAAACCCTCGAGGCAGGCAGATATTTTTGAGAGGGGGAGCCTCGTGGAGCCCAATGTACTGTGCGGATGTGTGCGTGACAGGGGCACTGGTGTTGCACACGGGTAGTTTGAGTGAACCGTGTCTGTTGTGTCATCCGACTTGTCTAATGTTCATAAATTTGGCGAAAAATGATGCGGGAGCGGGTCAGAACATGAACACACTTGCATGTGGACCAAATTTATGTATGAAAAGGGTGATTTGATTTTCAAATACCAAATGCAACTTCGATGTGGCACCTATCTCGCAAAGTGCACGGTATTGCTTGCCCCCACCCCCACCCCCTCGTGTCAGCACGAAGGGAATCCTAAGCTATGAATGCATGCCCCCTCCCCCCGAACCGAGGTTCACCTAGCAAAGTGCGAAGTAGCTAGCACCCCCTCCTCCCTCGTGTCGGCACGAAGGGAATCCTAAGCTATGAATGCATGCCCCCCCAACCGAGGTTCACCTAGCAAAGTGCGAAGTAGCTAGCAGCCCCCCTCCCTCGTGTCGG